>NC_090892.1:72587822-72605322 GCF_036669925.1 Montipora capricornis | reverse complement strand
ACTTACAAAAACCCGGTATCTTGGGCATATGAATTACGGGGTGGTGACTTCTTTGCCTAAAAGCAACTCACTTAACGAAACTGTCCTTTTTCAAACAACAACAAGGATTCAAACAGCTTCAATTCTTACAGAGTTCGATAAAACATGCGGTGGGGCAACCAAAGCGATGGGAGCTGTGTTGGGGTTTCAGTGTGAAAGTACAAACGGCTACTAACACTCTTATAACTCTTTTTTCATTATTATTTTACTAACCCACAGTCTGCAGTCTGCATTTTACCCTCAGTCCGCATTTTATCCCTGGTCTGCAGTCTGCAGTCTGCGTTTTACACTGACCGGTCATTTGAGTGGTTTTTGGCAACAGAGGTTAATTATTCGTAATGCGATCGCTTCCGTTGCCGTTAGCAATGGGTCGCAAATTTGACACTTTTATCGCATTATCACATTACGCATTGAACCACGTTATCTATTATTCCTAAAAATCTAAAAATATTCGTGCCTTATCAGTTTTCGGTCGAATTTATGTCCAAGAAGGCAGATAAATTGCAGAAAATATTAGTTTTGCATCCAAAAATTCGTAATCAACGCTAAAATGACCAAATTTTGCCTAGAAAACATATTTTACTGTTATTTTTCTTAAATTTTTTCGTTCAACTTTCGCTTTTATAAAATGTTTCAGTTTTCTGTAAATAAGTTATATGCTGTTGGAAAGCTTATTTTCTTAGCTTTAAAATGATGTATTTTTTCCCCCTAACTTAAATATTTTTTGAGAAAAAAAAAACATTTTTTGGCGATGGCTGATTTACCGCGGTTTTCTCGCGGTTGGGAAAGTAGGAAGAAGAGTTAGGCCAGTAGCCAGGTAAAAACCTCAGAAAAGGATCTGTTTCGTCGTACGAACGTGTGAGGACCTGTTAATTACCTTTTGGTTTGTTTTTGCAAGCCCGGGGATGCTCGTCGTCTCGCTTAGGGGTGTAAATTTTGGATTTTGGTCTCGCTTAGGGTGTTTCGGGCAAAGCGCCAATATTTTAAGCCGCCAAGGTCAAAATTTGCTTAAGTCACGCCCAGATTGGTCTCCTTTAGGAGTCACAAAAAGCTTGAGCCACGCCCAGATGGTCTCCTTCAGGGGTTAAATTTAAAATTTCCGACTAGCATCCCTGTGTGTTCCATATGGGAGTCCCCCCACCTCCGGGGCTGCACGTACCACAGGCAACCCAGTGTACCCTCACGGAGGGTCTAGTTCTCTCTACTCTAATATGTTGATTGTCTACTTCGCAGTTAATAAAATTGCAATAACTGCGAAATATTCCCTTTATTCTATTATCGTTATTGGCTGCTTCCCGGTTAATGAAATTTAAATAACTGCGAAATATTCTCTCCATTCTGTTATTGTGATTGGCTACTTCTCCGTGAACGAAATTTCGATAACTGCGAAATATCCCCTCTATTCTATAGATGCGATTGGCTACTTCGCCGTTAAGGAAATTTCATTAACTGCGAAATATCTTCGCTATAATATTATTGTGATTGACTACTTCGCCGTTAATGGAATTTCATTAACTGCGAAATATCTTCGCTAACCTATTATTGTCGTTGACTACGTCGCCGTTAATGACATTTGAATAACTGCGAAATATTCTCTCTACTCTTATATGTTGATTGTCTACTTCGCAGTTAATAAAATTGCAATAACTGCGAAATGTTCCCTTTATTCTATTATCGTTATTGGCTGCTTCCCGGTTAATGAAATTGAAATAACTGCGAAATATTCTCTCAATTCTGTTATTGTGATTGGCTACTTCATCGTTAACGAAATTTCGATAACTGCGAAATATCCCCTCTGTTCTATTGATGCGATTAGCTACTTCGCCGTTAAGGAAATTTCATTAACTGCGAAATATCTTCGTTATAATATCATTGTGATTGACTACTTCGCCGTTAATGGAATTTCATTAACTGCGAAATATCTTCGCTAACCTGTTATTGTCGTTGACTACTTCGCCGTTAATGACATTTGAATAACTGCGAATTATTCTCTCTACTCTTATATGTTGATTGTCTACTTCGCAGTTAATAAAATTGCAATAACTGCGAAATGTTCCCTTTATTCTATTATCGTTATTGGCTGCTTCCCGGTTAATGAAATTTAATTAACTGCGAAATATTTTCTCAATTCTGTTATTGTGATTGGCTACTTCGCCGTTAACGAAATTTCGATAACTGCGAAATATCCCCTCTATTTTATTGATGCGATTGGCTCCTTTGCCGTTAAAGAAATTTCATTAGCTGCGAAATATCTTCGCTAGAATATTATTGTGATTGACTACTTCGCCGTTAATGACATTTGAATAACAGCGAATTATTCATTCTGTATTATACATTGAGTGCCTTTGTTGCGAAATTTTATTGTTATCTATAGAGTAGAATAATTGCAAAATTTTCATTTGTAAAAGTACCGAGCAAAAGGTTATCAAAGCGCAAACTGAACAAACCTTGGAACAGATTCTATATTATGCTTTTGAGGGAAAAAACTGTCATAATATCCACAGCATGCGAATAGCTTCTCCCAGGAAGTGTTTTTCTACGAAGATTTGTGTTTTTTGGAAACATGTACAAAAATGTAATCATAATTTAAGTAATGCAGCTTCACCTTATAATTGCGGTCCATTTAGATTGTTATTCAACTACATTTACTGCATTTTTCAAACGCCCCGGGGTTTTCGAATTTTTGGCACCATGCAGCTATTCACCAATGGAGTGACTTTGATTGAAGAATGTTTGAACGAACTCCCTACAGCGATATTGTCTACCCGGCTTGTCTAAGGCAAATGAAGTACCCTAACGACTACTTTGGCTATAATATAAACTGAAAATTGGTTTGCGTAAACCATCGATTTGAGGACTTTCATTAGAATCACCAAAGGCGTTTTATATAATGCGAAAAGATAGACTTTCGACCGACTGCTCCCGGGACGGATCATGTAATTTAAAACCCAGCTTTAATCTGAGGGGGTTTCCACCCTGAGCAATTCATTTTTGAAAGTTTACTTATTTGAGTCAACTTCAACTTTAATGGGGTTTGAAACGTTTGTGGATCTACTTAAATTCTGACCTAGTTGTAGGTTTTGAACAGACATAACACACAGCAATTACACTTATCAAGATGCACGCATGCACGACCAAAAAGGACTCACCAAGTAAGGCAACCAACTGAAGTAGTAAAGCAACACCACTACGGCCATCATGAATGACATCTGCTTGACTTGCCATGTTCCTGCGGTTTCCCGCCTCTTGTAATTTTTCAAGCCAGTTTGCTTGGAAGCCGCCATCACAGATTGGCGTTTCACAAATTTGCTGCTAGTAATCTTGATGGCTATAAAGCACATTAATACCAGCACTAACTGTAGCACACCAATGCCAATGATAATGTATCCGTACATGATTCCGAAATCAGATAGCTGATAAAAACAGTAACCACCTCTGAAACTTGAATGCCCGACTCCGATGAACGGTAAAATTGCCAGGACGATAGAAAACAACCAGACAGCGACGATCGCCTTCCTTGCCCTTCCAATTGTAACAATGATGTGGTGCTGCAATGGCCTCGTCAACAAGATGGCTCTATCGACTGATATCAAAGTTATCGTGCACACGGAAGCAATACGAAATGTATACGTGCACGTAACGAACGCGGCACAGGACACCCGTGTCCAGAGATGAGGACCAATGAAGTTGTTCACGATGTTGAGCATTTGGAGCGGAATAGCTGCATTTACAGTGTCTGCAATCGACAGCGAGAATATCAGCACGTCGGCTATGTTCCATGGCCTGTATAAGGTAAGTGTCCTGAGAATTAGAAAGTGTCCACAAACTAAGAACGCAATTACTCCTTCCACTACCAAACCCAAAATGGGATTGATCTGGAAAAGAACCTCGCTTGCTGCAGTTGTACCATTCTCTAAAGAAACATTCGAAATTGCTATCGTTAAAGACAGCGACATTTGTGTGAGAAATTGATAGCACTGCCTTGAACAGAAACTCAATATGTGAGTGATGAGTCTTCCTTCAGGTTTGCAGTTCTCGATGCACAATCAGGCTGTATCCCAGAATTTTACTTTAATTCTAGGATAATGCATACATTCAAACTTTAGATATGTATTAGCCTCTTAATAACATCAAGCAAGTGAGAATTATCTTTACAATGAACGCACTTATTTCTCTCTGTTTACTTTTCTTGACAGATAATGAGTTTACTCCAGCGAAACTGTCTTGCAAGACTAAATTAAATACTAGACCCTCCGTGAGGGTACACTGGGTTGCCTGTGGTACGTGCAGCGTTCCAGGCAATTTTTTTCAAGTTGGGGGGGTCATTAAGACCATTTAAGGGGTCCCCCAGAAGTCATACCAGCAGAGGCCCTTTGGCTCACAGGTCCTCACACGTTCGTACGACGAAACAGATCCTTTTCTGAGGTTAAAAACCTGGCTACCGGCCTATTAATTAATCATTTGTCAGAAAGAAGAAATTCCTGTCCTCTTTAAAAAAAATTGACACGCATTGCTTACGTGTGGTAGTGAAGTAACACAGCGATTTATTCCATAATGTCAACTGAGCTGTGTGTTGCCTTCCAGGAGATTCAAGTTGTCCTTGCGTAAAATGTAGCTCTAACAGTGCACGATATTGTTTTAGTATTGTCTATCATTGTCGTGCCATGGTAGAAGTCTTGGGTAAATAGCCTGAGAAGACATGTGGTTACTAGCAAAGTACTGAACCCAGAAAGATTGAAGAAAATAAATGGGAAGTGAAAAACATTGTCTTCTGGGATGACATGTTGACAGTTGTCTTTGCGTAATATGTAGGTCTAACAGTACACGATATTGTTTTGGTATTGTCTATCATTGTAGCGCCATGGTAGAAGTCTCAGATAAATAGCCCCTTGAGAAGACATGTGGTTACTAGCAAAGTACTGAACCTAGGGAGACTGAAGAAAATAAAAGGGAATCGAGAAACATTGGCTTCTGGGCTGACATGTTGATCATGCAACTTCTTTCCACCACAAGTGTAAGCGTGCACTGACAGCATCTGACAGCTTTGTAAACAAAAGTTGAAAGCTGAATTTATTTCCTAGGAGTTCGGTGGGGTTAGTATCTGGATGGGCGACCTACGAAATATACCACTCAGTAACAGAAGCATACGACCGAAAATTCTATTTTAATGCTATCAAATGCGAACCAAGCAAGATAAAAATTTTGTTAGCTTGCTTTATGCCAAACAAATATTGATGTAAAAGTAAATAAATATGGATACACAATTTTTAAGAAGAGCAGAAGGAAGTTTCAGGACGGTCGATCGAGCATAAAATATTTTGCCATCGGTAACAAAATCTACGACATGAAAACAACATTAATTTTGAACCACGAATATAAAAAGTTACCATCAGCGAAAAACAGTTTGGGAGATTTTAGTTGTTTTGTTGTAATTGTACAAGTTTGGCTGCACCGAGTAAATCGCACATCGAATTCAGCGGGTGCTCTGATCAAGTTACCGCGTTATTTTACCGCGGCATGTTTACTCGCGAAACAGTGAAGCATCTGTGTCAAATGATGCCAAGCTACCAGGTTTTTGTTTTTGTTAGTTTTCTTTTTCTTTCGATTGTTATAAATTTTGACAAGAAATGTGCGAATTCAACACAAAGATCACAATCGGCCAACTCTCAACTCTCAACTCTTAAGGGCTAACGCTCGAAACGTCAGCTTTTAGAATCTCTGTACGGTGGCCAATTTACATTATCAACTCCGTTGATAAAACCAAATTTTTGTATACTACTTCCCCAACGACGCAGCACCACAGTTTCTTTAGAAACTACCCCTTCCTTCAACTCTCAGAGGTTGAATATTGTTTCTAGAAAATCAAAAATTTACTCTCCAAGACAAGGTTATTTATCACCAGGTAATTCCATCGTTTTGGTAATAGCAGCAACTTTATTATTCATCAGCGTCACAATCTTTTGCCGATTTTGGGGGTCATTTTGTTGAAACTCAAGCACGCTTCCAACAGACCTGTTTATTTTCGTGACTTATGCGTTACCACAAAAATTCTCCCCGTATCACATTTCAACATATGTATGCAAATTTGCTAAGCTCGAAAATTACACAACATGATAAATTTACAAAAGCTGCCTTGCATACGGAACCCGCGCCCGCAGTGCGCGCGGCAGTCAAAACTGTGCTATCCTGTCAATCATTTGCCCTTTCACCGGAAACAGTGCATTTCGGTTGTGCGTGTCGATCTACCCCTGTCGAAAGGAAGCGATTACAGTCTTTATTCGCGAAGTTAACTCAAATAAATACATTATCAATACGGTTTTGCCGTCTTCTTACACTTGATTCGAAAATACCAGCCTGAATTCGTCTTAGATTAGTTAGAAAAAGCACAAATAAAAGCCAAAGCACAACAGCTTACGTTCGAATTCTGCTCGCCGACAACCCAAGTTTGTTGACAAAAAAATTGCCACAAAATGTTTTAAATGGTTTTCTGGCTCTCTATTAATAGCGCTCACGTGCATTTTAAATGTAGTATCGGGAAAGAAAAATTGTCAAGCTGATATTTGTTTCGTATAAACATACCTTTTCAAGTAGCGAAAATTTGTATAAGCACTACAAAACTTTTACTAACCATTGCCCGAAGGAACACCTTTGAGAAGCTGCAAGAACCCGCTGATGAATTTTGCACTAAAACCTCGGCCCCTAACACTGGAAAGCCAGACTTCAGCGGAAGGCTCACTAGAGAAGAGTTTCTAGAGCTTGCCCTCCCGCAGGTCGCCAGAAAGGTGCAAACAAGCTGATTGATGTCTGAAAAGAGTAAGGTCTAGAAGGTGCGTCAAATTTTGTTTCTTGTATTGAGCAAACATTTATTCAAAACTTTTCCCTCACTCCCAAATAAGAACTTGCTGTGTCTTGCAATTCTACAGTGAATTACTATTAGGCCAATACCAGAATCAACATCAAAGAGGCACCCCCAGGGGTTTGAGGGAAGAAGAGAACATGGCTTATTTGAACTGGGGAACAGAGGAACAATATCAAAATATTTTAGGGAACAAGGGAAGAAAACCAATATTTATTTTTTAGGGATCAAAAGGCTGGGAACAAGTTTCAAAGTAATTTGGGGAACAAGGAAACACAAGAAAATATCTAAAGGGAACAAGGACTCCTCTCCCCAGGAGGCCCTCATCAAATGTTCTGCCTCTATCCAACAGCTCACACAAGCTATTCCAACAATTTTTGACTGACCAACAGGAAAAGAAGACTCTCTAAGATAAACAAATTATTTATAATAATTATCACTTTAGCATGCAAAACAATGCTCAGATGCTTATGAGCACCCTCATGCCCATGTTTGTAAAAAAGCACCATGAAGTATTTCTTGCGGCTGGTTCAGGCATTGTTTCATCTTTCAACATCGGGCAAAACCAAATCAACTCCATTCTCAGAGGGCACTGGGGAAAGAGGCTAGAAGAAAAACTTGCATTAATCCAATTCTTCCAAGGTAATCTTTACAGAATAAGATTGTTGAAGGAACACTTTTGAGTGCCAACCTTGAGCCTTTTAATTTAAAGACTATTAATATTTAATTTAAAGACTATTAATATTGTTTGCATTTGTTTTAACAAGTGCAAACAATATTAATAGTCTTTAAATTCACAAAATGTCAAACAGCACATTTTATTCTCATATTCAATTAGCTTAGGCCGCAATATTCCTTAAAACTATGCAGAACTATTTACCATAAAATGTGGAACATTTCCTGCCTATCTAAATATGCCGCAAAAGGGCTCCAAAAAGCAACCAGTTAAGTTTTTAGATAAAGATACACAATACCTAAAAAATAAATTATTTGATGTGATCAAGACATTGAATGACCAAGCAATAAATAAATGGCAGCAATGTATGTTAGGTTCACAAAAACGGAAAAAAATATTCCTCAACTGATGTTTCAATATGCATATTTTAAATTAATTTTCTATCAACAACTCAAGAGACTGACTTTTCACTGGCATTGATTTACATTTCCATGATAAGTTTTAAAGTGAATCTGGCAACCACAGTGCCCTATGAAATTGGAAATAACTTAAACAAACTCTTTAAACTAACATTTTACAAGGGACACCATTGTTAATGCCGTGCGAAGAACAAAGAATAAATTGAAAAAAGAGTTGGTCTGGAGTTTATCCACAATGGACAGTTAGTGGCTGCATTCACCAATGTAGAGAACAAACACATCAAGTTTCTTCTCAAGCAACCAGGTGTTCAAGGAGCTATTCAATTTCCAAAGAACTATGGTAGTGTACAACAGTACCAGGGTGAATTTGGGTACGTGGCCTGAAACTGAACCTTGTGGAGCCAAACAACTTGTTGAGCTTAGTACTTAAACTGGGTAGATAATTATGTCTACAAATATTGTCTACTCAACCAACAGTTTCTCCTAATTTTGTGTACCATTCACTTGTTGGTTCCTTAATTAAAAAAATCGCTAATTCAATTAAGGATTCAAGTCCTTTCAAATCATCAGTTACTTTGCGCCACCAGGAACAAACGAAAAAATACAAGCAATGAAGACAAACTGCTCAAAAATGCACGACTCCCTTTGAAACAGCAAAACGGGCCGGGGATCCTGAAGTCACTAAAAAGTCCTGCATGCTACGTGGATGTTTGCAGAACGATCGCAAGTTGTAATCACTGAAAGAAAACTCCACTCCAGATCTGATAGATGATGGTCGTGCAAGACTCGCCAAGCACGTGGAACACCCAACAGGATTGTTTGTTGTTTGGCACAGCAGATGAACGAAAAATTGTTCCCCTCACTATTAAGTTCCAACCCGATAAGACCAATCTTGCCCAAATACAACAACAATTTGGGCAGCAGGCAAGCTCATCACAAGCCATCGAAGTTGGCATAAAGCAGCATAGCGCCTCACCTGAAGTTCGATCATGATGGACACAAACAAGAGCTGAAAAATCTTCATATGGTCAGACGGCCAAATACGATTGACCCAACACTCATTAGAGCGGCTCAGTTATCGGACATCAAAGTGCTGAACAAACCAAGGGATTTCGTCGTAAAAATGTTCACTCAGCAATGTCTTCTTCCTCCACAGAATAAAGTTCAAAGGCGATCCTGGTTTTTAATCACATGCTAGACCAATTCATAAACTGGATAAAGTGGATTAGCAAATTGATTGCCAGAACAATGCGTCATTTCTGTCCCGCTGAGTTCAAAGAAGCGACGGTCAAGAGGCTGAGCGAATGTCCACCGATCTAACCAATCCGAATGTAAACAATTGGCGTGACGTTGAATAGCACAAGGCCCGCTCGCTGAATTCTGATTGGTCAGTTTAAATTTTAGTAGCTCTCGCCGTATGCAAGGTGGAAATTTCACAGAAATATTTTCCACCGAAACATTTCTTGAAACAAGCAACATATTTGCTATAAGAGGCAAGAAACCCTTCCTATTTCAGTTGCGTGCGTGCAAGCGAAACACACAATCACAAAGCATATGCAATTAAATAAATTTCTGCCTTTTTACATTCAACCCTTTTCGAAAGAACCTTGACCATAAATAATAAAGCACAAAAGAGACAACAAGCTTTCATTCAAGTAATTTTTCACTGTCACATTTCCAATTTTTTTTACCTTTGCAGAGTTGAGTACAAAATGAATGTTACTTGCAAGACAAACAGGCGAACTTTAAATAGATGCGACTTCAGTAAACACTGTGAGACACACAACAGAGATCACAGATCTACTTGTGGTGTTCGATTCCTTCTCTGTCTTTGTTGAACCCGTAAGTTACCAGAGAAATTTCCATTTCCACCTTGGCGAAATATTAGAAGTACAGCATATTTTGATTTCGGCTCGACGGGCGAAAGATTCACGCTGTCGAAGTCCATTACTCGTCGCTTTTTAAGATTCCAGATCTTTATGTTTCACCGCCTGTCTTGACGTTCCATTCTTGAGCTCCATGTGGGTATATTTTCTTTAAAGATGTACTAAAAAGCCATTCGCGTTACAATGACTTTCGACGCCATTACAGGTTAATTGTGCAGAGCAAGCTACGCATTACCCCAGCCCCCTCAAACCTAACAAAATACGCACAAAAGACTCTATGCACAAAGACACCACTTAGCAGGGGAGTGACAGGCAAGACATTTCCCGACACGGAAAATAACAAAAAAACCCACGAAATGAAACCGAAATTCCGACTGGGTTTGGCAACCCAGTAATAATGCCGCCAAAAGAGTCAATATGAGAAAGTTAATTAGTATAGGAAGTTTTGAATTGCGGGTTTATTTAGATACATTGCCACTTTTTATTGGGGCTTGAAAAGTGTTTTTGAGATCAGGTTGCTGCGAAAGAAAACATGGATCTTTGGTGTTTATTATTGTAAACTAAGCGAGGCAAGCGTAAAGCCTAAACAATTACATTATCATTTGAAGACTACATTGGTATTGTTTTAGCGTCTGACTGTCGCCTTATTAACAAAATGAAACAAGAGCTAGCTGTTCTTTGACAATACGAGATTACAAAAATAGTAAAATAATGAACTATGAAGTTTCCTTTTCGTTTGGTTACAGCAGCATGATCTGATACAAAGCAAGACGCCTAAGAGCAATCACGTGGGTTGCAAAAGGGTGATTCAAAGGGAATGCTAAATTAATCTCAAATTTTGGAGCTCTCCCGGCGTCTGTAGACGCATGAGGCAGCCACGACACTCTATAGATCACGGTCAGGCGCGGATCCAGGGGAGGTGAAATGGGTGAATTTTCAGCCCCCTTTTTCTGAGCCCCCCTTCTTTCTTTTTTTTTTTTCTTATCCCTCAAACACCTCAATCAGGCTTTGGTTCTATTACATTATTACAACAATTCACCCCCTGTACGGTCTGTAGTTAAACATAATGCCCATCGGGAGCATATCCCTCTCCACTTTTCTCTACCATATTCTTTGTCTTGTCGACGCTGATGTTAAGGTCGAAGAAAGAGGCAACGTCTCCAAAATCTGACACGCTGTTCTAAACTTCTTAGGCAGTGTTAGACAATACAACAAGGTCGTCTGCAAAGTCTGGGTGCGGTATTGCATCACTTGATGCCTTTCCCTGTTGTTGCGCTCTAAAGGACCAATCAATGGCAACTTCCATTAGTAGTGATGAAATGGTATAGCACCACTGATGGACTTCTGTTAGGGCTAATGGCTTCAACCATCACCGCAATTCTGAATTAAAATGTTTCGAATGTCTTGCGTTTCACGGATACTTGGTGTAACTCCATCCTACGCAATGACTATAACTAGGGGTAATCGAAGCTTAGGCGAGTGCGTTCGATGTTTGTAGGACGGTACAGGTTTGGTACAGGTAACAACTGAGGGGGGAGGGTGGATGGTTCGTGCGATAGGGAAATGTTATTACAGTGGAACCCCGATACAACGATCCTCGATATAACGATATCCCCGGTAAAAAGATAAACATGCTATGTCCCGACAAAAGTTACAGTAAAATGTATGGGACAGAACCCCGATATAACGATCTTCAGTATAACGATATTCCCGATATAACGCTGAGTTCTTAGCGTACCGAGCGTAAAATCTTCCCCGATAAAACGATATTAACCCCATTGATTTTTTTTATAAGTGTCGGGTCGCCCAGTCCTACCAGCAAAATACAGCACTGATTGAAGTTTTTAGCTTTGAAAACTGGCCCAAATTGTATCGGTAGGTCCTGGATTTCGTCCACGGAAAGGCCAGAGAGACAACTTCACTCGTGAAACGCCATGTTTACAACAGATCATTTTAGGCGACCCAGTCTGCATGAAACCATCTCTCACCTCTGTTTTCTTCCAAAGGTTTGCCTCTACCCACATTCCAGCTTAATGATGCCAGCCTGGGGTTTTCTGTTGACGAAGATGGCCCGGAAGATCACTTATAAAATGATGAACCTACCAGATATAATCCACTTCGCACACTCTTCGAACATGAACTGTTGACATTTGTCACGTGACGCCTAAACCGGAGCCCACATCTCGAAACCGCAGATGTTGCTATGAGAACTTCTTATATGGCGTTATCAAGTGCCGCAAGCCTTTTTTTCGCGAAAGATTCCTTTAAAGAAAATAAGTATTTCGGTCGTAAAAGGTTAACGAATCACTATTTGACGGTCCGCCGTTAAAAGAAGTAAAATTTACAAACAGGAGTGTTCGCTTCCTCGTTTATAAGGTCTATTCTTTGGACAGAAAGCTAAATGTAGTATGACGGTCTGCACAGTCACAAAATCTCGTTTAACGGACTGCTTGAGATTTTTCATATCGGACTGGAGTGCTACGTTTCCTTAACCACCTTGAAAAGTCAAGTTCTTTACATGCAAATTTCGAACAAATTGATTGTCTTGAGTAGAAAAAGTAAAGGCCGTTGCCTTTGTCTTTTTTTAACTCAAACGTCACGGCGTGATCTTAAGCCTGCACTCTAAAATTCTGCTTTCGAGGTGGCCATTTGTGCCTAACAACACTACTAGAATTCTGTTTTGGCGGAGGCTCACAAAAATGGCATTTTTGTCTGTGGGTTTATAATTCTCGATAACAAGTGATCGGAGTTTTTTTACTCCACTGTATTCATGTCATGCTGATCTATAATAAAAGCCCCATTGAGTATTTGACCAAACTTCAAAAGTGACACCCCGTTAGAAAAGAGAGCAAAACTAGATTTTTTCTCTTTTCTAATAAGGCTTGGGTTTAGGATGAGGCATGAGGTTAGTGACGTGTGGCGCGGATCTCTCTAAAATGTACAGAATGCAGCCGCGAGGGTTATAGCATGTTTACGAAAATATGATCATGTTTGCTCTACTTTAAGGGAGTTGCACTGGCTGCCTCTTGAACGAAGAATAGTTTTTATGATAAATCTAATTACATTTAAGATTATGACCAATGTAGCTCAAGATATTTAAGTAGCCTCTGTGCTACTCATTATAATTTTAAGACTTACTGTTTTAGAGCTTATGATGTTGCTGCGCCTAGACTGTGGAATATGCTTCCGATTGATATTAGACAGGCTAGAGACAATTAATAGTTTTAAATCAAAGGTAAAATCTTTTTAGACAACCCTATTTTTAACATATTATTCTAGCATATATTTTATTTATATTTATGTAGGACATTATAGGTATATTTTTTTACGTTTTTATATTTTTAATTGTAAAGCGCTAAGAAGAGTAATGTATTTGCGCTATAGAAGTTTTATTATTACTATTACTATTATTATTATTATTATTATTTTTATTATTATTACTATTCAACTCTATGTAATCAAAAAAATGATAAGTCTAGCCATTAGAGCGACATATTTTATCTTCTGTCGTAGAAATAAGACTTGGGATAGCTCAGACTTTTTTTTTTTTTTTTGATTCATTTGTAAATACAGTATACAAGTATATCACTCAATTTCAAGTAGCCAGTTGTTAATTGCCTATACGTAGAGAGATTTACAACTGTATTCGAAGACAAATAAAGTTTTCATTATTATTATTATTATTATTATTATTATTATTATTATTATTATTTTGTTTTCCAAAACTGATTGTCTTTCATCGGAAACACACAGCATTTGCAAGCTGTTGCTGCACGTGACAGGTGCAAAACATTCCTCTCTGTCTAAAGGAAATAATAAAGTACTATTGTACTGGTCTAAAAATCGGGAATGTTTTGATAGATTCACCATATTTCTCTGTAGACTACTTGAAAGGAAAAGATATGATTGCATTAAGATTTACAAAGAAAGGTATGGAAATGTGCATCAAGTGCGTAAAGTGTGCATCAAATGCGCATCAACTTAATTGTTCCTATATTTTTTATATTTTCTTGCCGATTTTGTGACTAAACCGATTCGACTACCTAGACGATGTTTGGACGGAATTGCATGTTGTTCTTCGCAATCACGAAACGGTGTATACTAAATAAAAAATATTTTAAGCAAGAGCCGATACAACGTAGATTTGATTTTAGTGATGTACATCACTAAAATCAAATCTACGTTGTATCGGCTCTTGCTTAAAATATTTAGTTTCTCAACTTGAAATAACGCCGATCAGATCAAGCCACTGATCCAACGTACACCGACAGGAAAATTGTCCACGGTTGCTTGCTTCGAAACTCTAAATAAAAAAGCCTTCGCTTTCACCAAACAACCCCAGTAAGTCTCAGATAGGAAGGAAAGCCATTTCAAGTTCATTTATTTTCAACAAAAAGCACTCAATTAGCCAGTAATGCACTTTGTTTGTCCCTCCAAAATTCAGCCTCGTTTCCAGAGTCTCTCGTCTGTGCCTCCTTCGTCGTGAAGGAAAGAGACCCCGGTTGCGGCTGGTCACGAGTCTCCCAAAATCTGAGAGCTTTTCCAAATGTGTGTTAGGGAGGGGTAGCAGTGTAGGCCTTGTCATCATTCGGCACGCATTTGATTGATTTTATGGCCAGACGACCATCGAAACGTTTCACAGAAAGGTATTAACTACACATGAAATTTGACGTGAAAGGCAAAAAGTTGTTGTCTAATCGATCGGCAGAACAGAAAATAAACTCGCGTGCTTCGAATTTCACTTATGCCTTGTGAAGGTCCAGATTCAAACTTGAAAAAGCTCAAGTAATGATAAGTCGAAAAGGGCCTCAACTGACCAATGCTTTTATTGCTGCGAAGCGAGCGCAGCAATCGAGCAGCAACGTGTTCTCGATTCGTAAGAACGTAGGATGAATTCTCGAATTCACCACTTTTTACCAGAATGCCCCATAATTAGCCAGAATGCAGTGCGCCATTCACCAAACAGTCTGGAGATTGCTTAAGCAGGAGGTCCCGAAAACATTCGATAAAACAACAAATCATGATGGAACATTGAAAACTCACAGCAATTCCAAATCTAGATTACGTCCTCGCATAAAAATCTTATTGCGCAAAGTTCTGTCACTATGGACCTGTTTATATGAGGGGAGCCAGCCCGGTAAGGCGGGCTGGTCCGCTTTGCGGAGACCTCGGCTAATGGCTATTTTCTATGGTAAATTCTCGATTCGTTTGTATGAAAAGGCGGGCTGGCGCGCGCCGAGATCCTGGTCCGAGCTGCCGAGATCTCAGCAAGCCGGGCTGCAAAATTCTCATCATAAACGGTCCAGCCCGGTTTGCCAGGATGAAAAATTGTCAGGACGCGTGGGTTGCCTTGAAAACGCAGCCAGATCTAAGATTTGCATTCTCACAGGATTATTTTTGCATGTTTTGTTTAAAATTCCATTCCGTACTTGCTTGAGCTAAAATGAACCTTCATTTCGAACCAAAACAGTTATCCCTTGCTTGACTTTGACGGTTACAAGGCCATGTAAACACTTCAACGTCACGGTTGAAACAAAACCGGGTACTCTGCGTTTTCATCACAGTGTTTCTGTGAGAAATGCATCTTTTAAAGACGCCAAAACGGCCAAGTGTCATCTGACGTGACTTCTCGACCTCGTCGACTGCAACGCGAAAAGCGATGAAGGACGTTCACAATGTAACACGACACAACTCTAGACACCAGACATTTGTAATTCATAGCCCAATACATTCTAAAACGGAAATTTCATTTAAGAATAATACAAGAATATTTTCAGTCTAAAATCATCTCAAACGTCAAGTAAAAGAAAATTTCAAATGATGCGTTTATATCTGACGTTTGTCACCGCTGTTTGTATATTATTTCTGATAAATATGAATTTAGCCTAGGCCGGAAAAACAAGATTCTTATTAGCAAAAAAGTGTACATGAATCAGGGTCAGAATGGGTGAGAATGTTCTACAGCAATGCTTTCTGTTAGATACACTGGTTTCGTTCTTTCTTAAGTTTCTGTAAAGCAACGTGGCTGCCGGTAACTTGAGGCTGAAGTCGACATTATCCTGCCTTGCTATAGCAAAAGATTAAAATACAATAAAAATACGAGCGATTGCAAATAAAATCGCTCACGGCTTCCTCGAAGGTTTCAGTTCAGTTTATTCATCGCCATCTTTGTTTTGAGAGACCAGTTGATAACCTGCTTGATCGGCCTCTTCTTTCTGCTCTCGGGATCTTATCCACCAATGCGAAAGCACCAGAAACACAAACACGGCAACTGACGTCATAGCATACAATGAAGAACGTTTTAGGTATACCGATACTGTTAATAATGACACCGCTGACCAGTACTCCAATGCACGCTCCCAGACCCCAGTGAACTCCTCCAATGACGCCTGGGAGAGAATGTGTAATGATCGTTATACCAAATATTTTATTTTTTTGCATAAGAAATAACTATCAAATTATGGTTTGTAGAGCTACAAGCAATTGCTAAGAGAGTTGAGACACTTAGTGTGAATTCACGCACACTGTGTGTCATTCAAGTGAGGGCTTCCCCAACCTACCGTCCCCCCAACAAAGTTGTTTCCATCTCCACTTGGCATTCAAACTAAAGGGTATCAACATTGAAAAACGGGGAAGGAGGGAGGGGTGTTGGGACTTTTCTTATGATTGGAAGAGGAGTTTTAGGAAGAAGAGATGAATAGCCCATTTCCGAGTGCTGCATGCCTCAGTTTCAAAGCGAGTCCTGGTGCGCAACCATTCAAATGGAAATGAAGTGCGTATTCTTATGCAATCAAACTAATTTCCCTTACAATAGTTGAACACAAGACCACTCACTTCGAAACCGAGACAAACAGCAACTCGGAAATGGTCCATTATCAATTCAGTGTCTCAACCTTTTTGCAACTGCTTGTAGATAGAAATCCAAGGAAAACCACCTTAGCTTTAGTATTGAAGTGGGCCGACACGAAGAAAGAGGAAAAGATCTGGGTTGATATCCTTACAATCTAACTTTCACGTGAACTGTACACTTACTACTCCAAAATGGCCGAGATTTTTCTATTCTTTTGTTTGCTTACAATTCAATAGCCCTTTGTCGTCCTCGTTCAAGTTTAAATAATCTTTGGGTTCAGGTTAAATAATCTTTTGCAATTTTCAGCTTTAGAACGAGGCAACAATGGCTATTTTGCAAGCAAACAAAAGAATACTAAAATGTTATCCATTTGCAATAAGGTGTATTTAGCTGAAGAAAAAGATAACTTCTTGCAAAGCCCTTTGGCGCGTTTACAGAGAGAACTTACAGCGTTTACAATGTAACTTAATGTTACAAAGAAGCGAGAAACGTAAAAAATAGGAATATTAGTTAAAAAAAAAGCGTTTCGTTAATACCGTGAGATTTTTTTGAAAGATTTTGTTTTTTCGCAGATTCTTGCGTACCTAGATACCTAGATGTAGGCGCAGATAGCATGTGTTTTTTTTTTTTTTGGGCAGTTATAGAAAATGGCGAGCGACTGGCTTAGATGCATCCTTGTCATTCTTCTGTCATTCTTCTCAACATCGCGAAGGTGTTCGTCGGAATCGGTCACCTAGTCGTCTACCTGTCTCACCAATATATAATTTATTGCAT
>NC_090892.1:72572822-72580322 GCF_036669925.1 Montipora capricornis | reverse complement strand
CCTTCCCAACCATCCCCTCAAGGAACTAGGACTAATTAAGGTAAAGCTATGAACCATTCGGTAAGGTAATTTGGGGCTTGCCAAAGCCTCCGAGAGATTGGCACACCTCTATGGGTAAAAGCAGTGCTAAACAACTCCTGGTACAGCACATAAAAGATAAACATTTGCTTTTGTTATCACAGATTCGTCAACTTTAATATAGCCAATAGCACAATCATCTTTTGGGCGAGAGGGAACGGGCCATGCCCATAAGCAGGATCATTGTTCAGACTGTGCGTGTTAGCGCCGATTACAAGAAAGTTTAGCTTGGATGAATTCTAGATTTCACAACTCTTATTGCAATAAAATTCTAAGTCCTTCCCGACACATTCCCCCTCACCCAGCTGTCAACTGTACCTCACAAGTGCCATTATTGAGTTTGGTTAGCGGCTGTCCCACAAGGTAAATATGGCAGCAATCTTCATTGATGTTCACCGTTTTGACGAATGAAACGTCAATGGAAGAATGATAATGGCAGAGAAAAAGCAACTTAGATACGTAAACTTGATTTGAACGTTCAGGGATCCAGTTCTTTCGGCAGCAAAGATCGTCCTTTTTTTGTAAAATCATGGAGTGAAATTCGATTAGCGTTCATCTGTGGCAGGTAAGCCAAGTGAAGCCGTTGAGAAGAGGGTTTATTTTCCTTCCATTGACCTGAAATGCATTTAAATGTCTTTTTCGTTTATTTATGGTTGTTTTAGATCTATTTGCGTGTGAGGTTGGTGCAACGTTTCCTGTCAACGAGCCTTTCAATATATAATATGGACCGAAAACTTGGAGATCGCTGAAATTAGGCTCATTTCAGTAACTCCCCATTGTTTTTGTTTTGTACAGGCTTCGTTAGTTATTGATAAACTGCCATTTCCAATACTTGAAAGGTAACGACTGTTTGTGTCAGTAGCGATCATTTTATTACTGTCATTATTATTATTATAAGATGTGGTACCAAAAGTTGTACCAGAAAACAAACAAAACAGACACAAAATGCAGTGGAATAACATAATAGCTTAAAACAGGGTCGTAACGAGGTATATGGGATCAGGGATCAAAGGCCTGAAAAGGACCGGGATCAGGGATCACAGCCCAGGGGTCTGCAATCACAATGCGTGGGATCGGGATCAGCAGGATTGTTCATGGAATCAAGGATCAGGGATCAAATTTTTGCGTGTTCAGGGATCAAAATTCTCACCATTTTTGGAATGAGGGATCAAATTTTTGGGTACAAATATGGGATTAGTTACGAAAAAATATACCTCGTTACGACCCTGTTAAAAAGCCAAGCTCCAAATACAATTCAATAGCCCATTTCCGATATATTAAGGCGCGTAAGACTGGTAACAAATAAGGACGCGAAAGCGAGGCTTGGGGGAATAGTGTACCGAGAGAAAGGTAAAAATAATGTTTAAACCGCTATAAGCATTATGTAATTTCGTAGAAATCAAGAAAAAATCGAAGAACGATTTGATTGGAAGACCGTTCCTTCGTTAAAAGACTATTTAACAAAGAGAGGGATTCAGGTGAGTGACCAAGGACGCAGTAAACGTAAAGCTGAACAGGTGAAGCTCGCGGTAAAGGCACGTGAAATGAAATTGCAACAGATTGATAAAGACGACAAAGACAGCTCAGAGAACTGAAAAGGGCGCAATACCTCGCCCGGAAAATACCCAGAGCTGGAGCTACGAATTTTCTAAGATACCTCCATTTACTTTCGCTGGTTTGTATACGTACTTGATTGACTCTGGGGAGTACACCCCCGAGAATCTCAAGTCCTTTAAGAGTCTTCTTGGATACAAGTTATTTTCAGATGGTCATGTTCAAGATTGCATGATGCATTGTGTCCACGACATGAGCTACACTTTATTCAAGTTCAAGGTGTTACCAACGGAGAGGTCCAAAACTAACGATAATAAACAAACCTATAATGGCTTTACATTTATAATCATGGAAGACTCTGGTGTAGTTAAAGATGGATTTTGCCCTTGTAAAGGAGGGTAAGTATATGCTTTACGTAAGCAGACATTTTCATCCAATACTGTGGACTACTGTACATACATGTAGATTACAATGTTGAAATGCAGTGGCTGGTAATGTTTGGAGTATTCCTCAGCGCGAATGGTGGGTAGTAAACTTTGCTATTTGAAATTACTTTGGGAAAATGGTGGGGGAATGAGGAGAAGGGAAAGAAAGACATTTTATTCTAAATTTTGTGCTGTTTTAATCCCCTTTCATCCCAGATGTAAACTTAACAATCCCTTCATTATATTGTTTTAATTGCTTGTAGATTAGATGGAACATGTCGTCACATTGCAGCTGTGTTGTCTGACCTAGAACATACTGCACGTATCAATGATGTAAATCCTGCACATCAGGTCAGTGCCAGTGGGTAAGACGAGCAAAGCCTAACACCAACTCTTGTTCATTGCATGACCTAAAGCTTACAAAGAGTGAATATGGCAAACAAGAAAAAGCATATACAGATATCAACAACTTTGATCCAAGGTCAATAATACCTGATCCTGATACACTGAATAGAAAACTCAGAGAGGTTTTGCAGCAGGTTTGCAGTAGTGCTGTTGGACTGCATGTACTTTCTCACTGTCCACCCCCAACTGTTGATGAAGATATTCTACAATCTTTCATTACTTTGGATGAAAATATTGAATCTGTTGAAGAGGTAGAAGCCATTGAAATTCTCTCTATCTCTGACATTAGAGATAACTTTGTCTCTTTACACAACATTCAAGTCAGTGCTAGTGAATCAGTTGACACTCAGTTAGTGTCACAGTTTTTTGAAGCCATTTCCCGTACTCAGGAGCAAGCTGACATCATAATAAACGAAAAAAACCAAGAGCCAAGGGGAGACTGAATTCTTGGTAAAACAGAGGGTTGGAAGGCTCACTGCTTCCAACTTCTATAAAATATGTCATCTTAGAGAAACTACAAATAGAGATAACACATTAAAAGAACTTCTCAATTACTGTCCACTGCCACCAGAGAGAACACCAGTGCAATTTCAGTGGGGGCATGATAAAGAACAGGCAGCAATAGAGTTATACAGCAAAAAACTTCAAAAAAAGCACAGAGGCCTATGTGTAAATAAAAGTGGAGTTGTAGTCAATACATCATGGCCACACCTAGGAGCACGTCCTGATGGTATCCGATGTTGTGAGTGCTGTGGTAAGAGAGTAGTGGAGATCAAAAGCCTGTTTTCAAAAAGAAACCTCCCTCCGCATATTGCAACATCAGAGTATATCATTAAAGTGAACGGAAAGTACAAACTGAAGACTGAAACAAGATGGTACTACCAGATACAGGGGGAACTTGCTACGACTTGTTTGAAGATTGCAGATTTGATTATATACACAAACAAAGAAATTCTAGTTATAGAAGTGAAGTTTAATGTGGAAGTTTGGAAAGCAATGCTGCTAAAATTGACAGAATTTTACATTGGTTACATGATTCCAGAATTACTGACTCAAAAAATACTTCAAAAAGTACCATGATTGTTAAAGAAATATAATGGAAACCAGGTCACTTAAACTAAGTTCTAGTTAAGTTTGAAATGAGTGGCAGGTTAAAATGATTTTAAACTAGTTTGATTCGTATTTCTTATTGCCCCGAATGTATTACCATTGTCTGTTAACAAATAAAATACTGATCAACCTAGCCCAAAATCATTTTAACCTGAAATTCATTTTATACAAAACTACAACTAGTGTGTCACATTTTATTCTGTATGGACGTGATCTAGTAATTAATTAATTAACTCTGTTACATTCAGCAAATGTCAAGGGGGCTGTAGCTGCTTAGTCTCCTTCCCCTCCCCCCCCACCCCTTACAATAAATGTAAAAACTGTTACAGGTTGGAGATCTGTTTCAACTTGTCATCATTATTTTAAAGGTCTCCAAGATTGACAGTTCTTAATCACTGATGTCAATTAATGTAGTTTTAAAATACATTCCTACAACAACAAAGTGATTCTGGCTCTTCAAACTGAATACAAACTTAAAATACTGTCAATAGCTCCTACTTGGCTAAAGGAGGAGGAAGATTACATAATGAAGCACACACAACGACCTCCTGGTCAATTAACTTTAAAGATGCTAATGGGATGTTTCCATGGAAAATTTTGAATTCTTTCAACCTCTCAATTGCTCCCTCAACATGTATCCTCACGTTTGCGATTGAACTTGTTTCTTTGTGAGCCTTTCTTGACAATTGTTTACCTGAGTGGAAAATTAAAACTCTAAATTGAACAGTGCTCTAAAGCGGCCTGTTCTGGGAAGTGGGGGTTGTCTACTTCAATTTTTTACCCAGTTCCACACCCTTGATATACCACTTTTGCCAGAAAAGTTACCGCTTTCAGATAGCTTTGATAGAAAATGGTACCACTTCCACATATCTACAGAAGGATGACTACATCTAATTTCCCTCTACAGTATAGTCAGCTATTGTGAGTACCCCACGCCCTGCAGGGCCCTGAAGGGACTGCCTACTTTTTAGTGTGTGGGAGCTGGAGATGTATATGAAAAAAAAAACACTAGAGAAAATACCCATTCTAGGGATAGCAAGAACAGGATTAATGGTTACCTTTAGTAAAAGGGGGCATGTTGAGTTTTACTCCTTTTTTTGTCAGAAGATCTCTGATTGTAAAACCCCTGTCCGCCATGACTTGATATCCCTCTTCCAGAGGGTCTATCAGGCCACTTTCTTGAGTAACTCGCCGATCGCTTGTCCTCCCAGACCATAATTTGGAGATAAACGAAAAAGCTCCAGATGGTGTAATTCCTACTAGTAACTTAACAGTGTTGTGATGTTTGTAATCACTCCAAGTGGCCTTTTGGGCACTTGGAGAGGGAGGCTTCTCAATAAAGAACTCGGTGCAATCGATAATGACGCGTGTACCTGGGTACTTTGAAAACGAATTAGGCATGTGAGTCCTAATTTCCTGTTTTGATGGCCAGCGAAGTAGTGAACCGTTAAAAGTCAGAGCTAAAAAGCGAACCCATTTCATATAGATCCGACTAACTGTACTGACAGAAACTGCGAACATGTCGGCAAGGTGCCTTTCCATTAGACCTAGTTTCAGCCACAACAGAACAAGAATAAACTCCTCTTTCAATCCAATATCGCGTTTTCGCCCTGGTTTTTCCTTCTCAGGATCATTCTGGTAGTAGGATTACTGACGCTTGTTCTTGTCCCAATACTTCATTTTTCCTGCATACGGAAGGAGGGTATTGACGAGAAGCATGAAACACGATAGTAACGGAATGCCTGTATCAAATCTTACAGATTCATCGCTTTCAACACGTCTTGAACCAATTGCTCTCTTCTTCTTTGAGCATTAGCGCCAACTTTAACTTCTTGGCTGGAGGTTGGGATTGAAGTCGAAGACTGATTTATTCCCCTTTTCATTTTGGCGAGGTCTTCCATTGTAAGTTCCATCTGGCATAGCACGTTTCTCTGTCGCTCGTCCACGTTTTCGATTCGGTCCGTGTAATCGTGGTCCCCGATCACAGCGATGTTCCCTGCTGATGAATCCACTGTACCAATTTTACCTTCCTGCGCGTCTACCCTTTGCCTTTTCACCGGTAGCTCTGTTGAATTATCTGCCAAGTGTTGTGCTCGACGATCGCGCTTGTTTTTCCTCTCTTGACGAGGATCATTCTTTGCTGCGGGCTGTTTCGGAACAAATATTGTTGGTACACCACAAGAAATGACTTCAATCTTTCCGGAAAGCGTCCTTTTAAGGTCTTCTCTACTGAAATGTTGCAAACATATCCGAGGATCTGCAAGCGTCTTAAACTCTTCGTCCGCCCATCGACAAAATGTTTCCCACTTTTTGCGTAGTTTCTGATCGGAAGGAAAGCGAAAGTACGAGAGATCTGGCCTGTTATGGCTTCCATTTTTACACACTGCAACTGCACAGTATTTAACGATCGTTTGACTACGATTAAGGCTCAAAACGAAAACATTATTTCCTATCTTTCCTCCCTGTAAGTTTTAATTTAACTTCCCTCGCCCTATTCCCCCAAGCCTCGCTTTCGTGTCTTTATTTGCTACCAGTCTTACGCGCCTAAATATATCGGAAATGGGCTATTGAAGACTCGAAGGGGTTATCAACTACTTCTCAGATTTCATTTAAAACAGGTGTGTGAGTCACTTATAAGTAAGTCAAACAAATCTTTGTAAAACGACCAGGTGCAGGATGAAATGTTTTTTGAAAGGCTATATATAGTTGGGGCACTATACTTACAGCCATTTCAAACTTGTGAGCCCTAAGAACACCTTTTCATGGAATTCGCGTATTTCATTGTCATGAAGGCGTCTAGAAATAAAAGCATGGAAAGCAATGCCTAAGAAAAGTTTTGCAATCCTACGTTAAAGTTACAAGTAATAATTTATCTCAATTCTACGTTTAATTAAATCTCAATTCTACGTTTAATTAAAGGCATACTTTGCGACATTACACAACTCTAATTGAGCTAAAACAGTGCAACAAGTCCTGATGTAGCCTTTCTTTGGTTTCGTTCCCAGCTTTCGCTGATCTTGATTCCTGATTCATCAGGGAATCGGAAAACATGTTTGGAATATTTTGCCCCAGATAATTTAACTGTAAATTATGTAATAAAAAAGAATCCATATTTCAAGACAAAAATATGTCCTAACTATTGAATATTTAAGGCTTTCTTTTCAACTGGGAATAAAAGTAAACAGTTCAAGGGATTACATTCAATGAAGAAAAACGGCTTAAACCACATATTGTAAAAAATACAAAATTGAGAACAGAATCAAAGAATGAATTTGTCTATCGGCTGACTCATACAAATCCTTGAGGAGTGACCAGGCGCCTAGCAATATAATTTTTTGAAAGATTATTTGGACAACTATACTTACAGCCATTGGAGACTTGTGAGCCCTGAGAACAGCTTTTCTGGAAGTTCACTTATTTCATTGTCATGAAGATATCTAGAAATAAAAGCATGGGAAGCAACGCATTAGAAACTTTTTGCAAAGCTTCGTTAAAGAAGTGCTAATCTCTCTCAATATTACTTTTAAAGGCATACTTTGCAACATTACACAGCTGTAATTGAGCGAGAACAGTGCAATGAGTCCCAATGTTGCTTTTATTTTGGTTTCATTCCCAGATTTCGTTGATCTCGATTCTTGATTCATCATGATCAGGGAATAGGATAAAACAGTTTCGAATATGATATTGCAATATACCGCAGATTGGGGAAAGTTTGTAATAAAACCCGGGATTAGCAAGAACTTTAGCTTGAGTTCCCACCAGATCTGTCTATTCACTATTCAAACTGCTACTAAGGGATAACACCAAACTGCAACCTCGTCCCCAGGGCCCTCTCCTGGGCGGTTTTTAAAAGGGGGGCTCGTCGGGAGAAGATCCTGGGCGAGACTAAACTAACACCATTCCAGATTAGCCCATGCATTCATACGAA
>NC_090892.1:72562822-72567822 GCF_036669925.1 Montipora capricornis | reverse complement strand
GCATGAGAGGAACATTGAACAATAACGTCTGTTCTACAACATCATTATTCACTGACAAACACTATATTTTGCGGCAGCCAATTCAAATTGGATGATAAAGCAATTATAAAAATTGAAATGGTTGTTACAAAATGTAGTGTTTGTAAGTGTCTTGCATATCATTATAGGTGAACAGTAATTGTGTACAACCACTTGAGAACAAGAACAATAATATTGTTCAGTATTCCTCGCACACTTCATTTATTACGGCATAATGACCTCAGCATGCTTCTTCTCCCATATGGGGAAGGTGGGAAAAACACTGGAAACAACGTTGACAGCGACAAAGGGCAAGAGATTTTTAACTGCGCCACAAAAAGTGTTGTCCAGTGAATGGGGGCCAATAAGATCGCACATGATGGTATAATAACAGTATCACAAGCAGCCCATGAAGTCCAACAGATCAAAACCAGGTTTCATCATTTAAATAAAGTTCACCCTCAGTCCCAGGCTCATTCAACCAGAAGTTTTCATGATAACAAAAAGCTCATGTTTCAAGGACTTGAGGAAGTCATGCTCCTTCCTAGTATTGGGCAAACCGCAGCCATGAAAGTTTCCAAAATCTTGAAATCTCGCCACTGATAATTTTAGACATGGAAAAGTTCTTCTCATGGCTTAACAAACAAAAGAAGCGTATTTTAATGGGGTTAGACTGAGAAACATATGATTTCCATTTTATTTAAATCGTTGACCAGAACATACATTGTATACAATCAGAATCTAATCCAGAACTGTTCTTGAGGAAGCTAAACACCGTGTCCAGCTGTTAGACTTTGGCAGGTTCTGATAACCACTCCTTATCTGTTACGTGGTGCTAGTCATTGGTGAACACGCTGTTATCATTTGCGTGACACAACAGGTTACCATAGCTCCATAGCTCTAGGGACTTATAATTCAAAAACAACACAGTGAAGTCTTTTTATATTACACAATGATAAGACACAACTTTAAGTTAAAAATTGTAGATGGGCAATTCCACATGAGACTAGAGAAAAATCCATTTTTTTCAAATTAGTTTACAGATAGAAATATCAAGTGAAGCTATGATCTTCGCAGTTATGAAAGCAATTTTTACAATTGCGTAGAGAAGCCTGAAAATCTCAGGACTTCAACGGGGTTTGAACCCGTGACCTCGCGATTCCGGTACGACGCTCTAACCAACTGAGCTATGAAGCCACTGACGTTGGGAGCTGGTCATTTGTGGGTTCTAATGGTCCCGTGAGGAATGAATCAAGGATGAAATGGTATATGAAATGAATCATATATGAACTGTGCATATGAAATCAAGTAAAGCTATGATCTTCGCAGTTATGAGAGCAATTTTTGCAATTGCGTAGAGAAGCCTGAAACCCGTGACCTCGCGATTCCGGTGCGACGCTCTAACCAACTGAGCTATGAAGCCACTGACGTTGGGAGGTGGTCATTTGTGGGTTCTAATGGTAAATGTTCCCGTGAGGAATTGCTTTCATAACTGCACCCATTTTAGAACGGTTAGCTTCCAATAACTTTGTGACTCGCATGCTGACTCGCAGTCATGACTCGCATAGCTCGCTTCTTGGCTCGCATGGCTCGCAGCCATGGGCTCGTATGGCTCGCCCCTTGGCTCGCATGGTTCGCTGGCTCGCACATTGGTAAAACTCAATCGCAAATCAAGACTTAAAAATTCATGCAACAACTTGGTTCAAAGAAAATCAGTTCTGTAGTTAGCTGGCTACAACTAAGATGCACTTACAGAAAAGCCATTTTCAATAACCTTGAAAACTTTTCTTCCAGGTCAAACAACTAAGAGCGAATGTCTCTTAGGCTTGAGCAAAATTGGAAATGGTCAAAGAAAACCTTCCTTCATATTTCGTGTGTAGTTAGTCCTTGGGATGAAACTACTCACAGTGGCATTTGTTTGATTTCTAGCAAAAACCTGAGCTAAGAATCAAGAGGGGGAGGGAAGGTTAGGCCTCAAAAAGCATTTTTGGGGACATTTTGCACCGTAAAGATTGGAGTTTTGTTGGCAAAATATTTCAAAGAGCAGGTCAACAGATAAAAACCTACTTTTATCATAGGAAACTTTCACCCTTCCTCTCAAGAAATATGGTATCAGTTTTTTTCACCTTCAATGCTTCCCCCTCCCCCCCCCCCCCACTCCCATACCCCTGGGGACCCCTAAGCCTTAGCCTTATCATTGACAAGGGGTTTCAAGGGACGTTTTTTCAAAAAGCTGACAACAAATCATGTTCTAACAAACTGTTCTCTTCCTGGTGTTCGGATTTTGATCAAAATTAAAAGTGGATGTGAATATTATATACTTTGCGAATCTCTTGATGCTAAAAACTACGTGGCCACTCCATAAGTTGTTGCAGGCCAATATATTTCAAATGTATACCAAGACAAACTTATGATATTTCGTACTTTTTATTCGAGATTGTCTTTACTTTAAATAATATTAATACGGCGGCTTCACCCAAGAACGTTAGAACATCTCCTATAGAATATCTTGCATCTTGTTATTTTAGCTGGGGATTCAGGTAATATCTTTTGGCAATTCAGTTCGTACCGGTTGCCTTGTCGTGTTGTAGAGAATGCTCAGTAAGGCACTCTTAAACTTTGGGCTGCTTAATTATGAAATGCCTAGCCATAAAATTGCTCGCAAGCTAATTAACATGCAGTACGAAAGCTGAGAAGTTCAATGATTTCATGCTCACCAAGGGTTTTAATATTCTGTTTACATTTGCGTGCGTTTCCGCTGACCGGTTCTTATTGCTCGCAGCGCGAGGAGTGCCTGGGGAGAACTTAAATTTTCTTCCGGCCTGCTCTTAAGGCGGGGGTACACATGAAAGCCTCTTAAATCGGTTAATGGAAATATCTCCTTCGCGTTTCAAGCAATACAAAAACCCATGCTCAAAACACAAATCAATGTTTTGGGGTGTTTTGTAAATTTTTACATTTCGGAGGGGATAGTTTTTCTCAAAATAGTAGTAAAATTTGGAGAAATAAGAAATAGTTAAGATTTGATGTAGTTTAAAAATTGATATCTGGATTCCCAAAGAGTCCCCTACCAACTTGGTGTGCTCTTGGGTTGGGTTCAACTGTCTGTTGGTGTTCCAATTATAATTTTCTTTCTTTTGTTCCTTCTTTAAACCTCTTAAAATGCCCTTTAAATTCACGTGTACCCCCACCTTAAAGGAACCTCCACTAAAACAACAAAATAACCTTAAACCACAAAACATAATGTTAACAATTAAAGATATTCAACTTTTTTTTTTTTCCCAATCAAAGCAGTTTGTTTCCAATTAAAAAAAAAAAGAATTTTTCCTGGCGCGGCCATAATTGTGACGTATCATGCTTGACCTGTTGTTCCGACACAAAAAGCTTTTGTTCTGGAACATTAGGGAGCTTAAGCAATGACAACGGCAACAGCTACAAGAACGTCACAAATTTGCATATTTAATGAGCCAAAAAAAAAAAGCTTTGCACGCCCTGCACGTGCGTTTTTCACTTGTGTCCATTTCTTTGCCGTCGTCAGCGAAACAACAACGTGAAATAGCCAAATTTGAGGTTTTATCAAGACGTCAGCACTTGATGATAAATTTTCATTTTCTTCCCTAAATTAAGTGCCGTTCCAACGAGTGTCATCTTTGAGGAACTACCACACCGTTGTCATATTAAAAAGATTGAAATAGCCACGAAGCGATTAAAATAAGAGACGACGTTCTCGTTACCGTCACCGTTGCCGTTGTTTAAGGTACCTAATAGGTCAACCACGACATGTCACAATAGGAAGCTTAAGCAAGGACGACGAAGATGCCAACGAGAACGGTAATTCCTTTGAACTTGGTCTACTATCAAACTTTTTTTGTAACTTGACATAGTTAACATTCATGATATGAACATTTAAAAAATTCAATAAAAAAATGAGGTCACCGTGCTGGTTTACGTGTCAGCAGGCTCTTAAAATGGGATATTTTACTGGTTGCGCGTTAAAAATTCGAATCACCTTCATATAGAATTAAGTCCTGGTTACTTGAAAGAGACAAAATTTTTTCTTGACGGTAAAGCTTTTTTTATTTGCATAAGCAGTATTGCTTCATTTAAGCCGTTTTTGATTGTCTGGTTGTAGGAATATTGCACTTTTTCGGACAGTCCGCGGTTAGCTTGAAGTCCTCGCCTTGGCCAAAATACACCCAGTACGGAACTATTTTCCATGTTCTACTATCAAATTTTTTTTCTTCTTCAAATATGTTCTTTAATAGAATGTTCTTAGCAAATACCTGAAAAAAAAAAAAAAAAAAAAAAATCGCGGGTTACCGTGCTTGTTCCCTCACAAACTGCCGTGCAAGGTGGTCATGGATTCGGAGATCACAATGAGGTGGAGAATTGGCGCGGTGGGGACTGGGACGAGACACAACGTGTTCGAAGCGTGCACTCGAGATCAAGCTTGTTTTCGGTTGTTTTTATGCGTTTGATATTGCCAACACAGAAATTGATACGTGGAAAGAGTGAAAGAATAACAAAGAATCAGGTAAGTCAATGTATGATGAGATTTTAAAGTTATGAACCTTTCGTGTGGATTATTTTGTAGCGCTGGCCTTCTGTTAACTCCAGTGAGCTAGGGTTCGATTTTTTTCGCTTTTGCGCAATAAACGCTTGACAAAGAAACCTGAAGAAAAGACTGTTGATTCCTATTCTTTATATGTTTTCTTGTTTGGTTTTTATACACAGCAAAGGAGGACATGTACATGTATACAGTACACTGTACTTCGGTGTCTTGACATTTGCAGACTGCAGATTGCAGACTGCAGACTGCAGACTGGCTACAAATAGCGCTGATAAACAGTATTTAAGTCTAAACACCCATTTCAAATAGCGGTGATAAACAGTATTTAAGTCTAAGAACCCATTTTAAAACGGTTAGCTTTCAATAAATTCTAACCGTTTTAAAATGGGTTCTTAGACTTAAATACCGTTTA
>NC_090892.1:72552822-72555322 GCF_036669925.1 Montipora capricornis | reverse complement strand
TCAAAATGCAGGATCTAAAAAGGTAGGTGATATATAGACTAATATTTACATAATAAACGCTATCAACAAGCAACTGATGCACACATTTTTCTACGGCTGGGCGGAAAATGCGATGGTCTAATTACTTGTTCTTCTTTACAACGAACTAGAATGTACTCCGCGCTTTGGAGGATGAGCAGAAAAGACTGCATTGTCAGCTCAGAACGGAAAATGAAGAACTTAGGGAGCTAGAGATGGGAATTGATTCCATGAACGCACAAGTTCGTGAGCCGCCGCCAGTTGGTGAAGGGAAAAGCGTTTGTGGCCACTGTCACCACCGAGGACATCGAAACCAAGCGTTGAAACCTGTTTTTTGAAAAAAATGTACGGAATATATATACTGTGGTATCAAGGAGAAGCACCCTGAATTTTTCAGTAAGCTGAATTCTCTCAAATTACAGCGAAAAAAGAGAAAAGATGCTGTCGGTCACTTGGAAAGCCAGTTACAGTCCATGGAGCAGTTTTCAACTATAACAGCGAGCATCAGTTTGCCAAGAATCTAGCACCGCGTATGTATAACGTTGATGAATCCTACAAGAAAAACAAGCCAAAATTAATGAGAGATGTGCGTCTTCTGAGGGAAAGTCTGGATGGGAAGATTCCACCTGTAACAACAACGATGCTGAACAACTCCGAATTTTGATTGCGAGATGCAAGAGGTCGAAACAACAGATGATAGTCCACAGTCTAGCGTCTCGGAGCGATGTGAGGAATTTCCCCCCGTCAAGATTTCGTCACGAGATAATGAAGTCAACTTCCCACCCCCTGCTGAGAAAGCAAAAGGTTACTACGAGACTCTTGTAAAGAGAAGCTTAGAATGACAAGCAGATATTTCGTCCAGCTCATCTGAAAGCGAAAGGTCCAAAAAATGGAGAAAGAAAAGGAAAAAGAAATCTAAAGCGACTAAGGCAAGAAAGAGATCTCGTGAGCACCGCAGTTCTAGTGAAGATAGTTCGTCGTCCGAAGACTTCACAAAATCAAAATCAAAATTTAGAAATTCCTTTTTTCCTTGTTATCATTTTGGAGCACCCGGAAATGTCATGAATAACCGATTAATGTATGGTGGTTTGCCTTTTTCAAACGTTCCCTCGGTTCCTACTCCAACCTATGAAAACTCCTTGCCTTTTCAACAATTACCCTACAGGCCGGCATTTGGAAGTGTGCAAACATCGCAAACAAATGTTCAACAAGTGGTAACACCAAGTAAAAGTTCGCCCACTAATACTTCACCCTGTAATTGGGACAACCCGCTGGAAATATTAGCCGATGCTGCATTTTCGAACAAATGATAACTTTGCTAGCAATATCGCAACCCTTTCAGAAGTGTTGAAACCAATTTTATTTTGAACGGTGCCTGACTGAAAAATGCTTACTTAACGCGAGTTAATGAAGTTAAGATCTTGGCGACACAACTATTTCCATGTAACACCGTACGCATTGTATGAAGACATATACCTTGAAGGCATAAATTGAAACCAAGGTTTATGACATTTAAAATTGAGTTATTTTATAGTAACGGGGATTCGCATTTAAATTAGCAATTGTTTGGAAAATGTAATAATTCATGTACGTTGGTATTTGTTGAAATTCCCATCGGCGAGCTAGAAATAGTGTGAAATCAGTTGTTGACATTGCGTTGCGAATTCGAGTTTATTGTGATTTGTACGAAACGACATCACCAGAAGTGATAAAAATTGATGAATTTCCTTCAGATTAAATCGTAACTTTCCTGTGTTCTTTTATAATGGATCGTGATATGTGAACTCGCTGAGGTCAACAGTAATATACAGTACTGTCTGCAGTTAGTTATATATATATATATATACCAAGTTTATAGTGTGGTGTGAAGGTGAAGAGCGCTCAATACCATTACAAGTAGAGCGAAAACAAAGGAAAGACACAAGGCAAAGATCAGCTGTTGCTACTGTGAGTTTCACGCCGGTTGGCGATCTTCAGGCAACTGGCCAGTTGCCTGAAGATCGCCAACCGGCGTGAAACTCACAGTAGCAACAGCTGATCTTTGCCTTGTGTCTTTCCTTTATATATATATATATATATAATATATATATATATATATATATATATATAATATATATATACGTAAAGTAGGCTTGTATTTGCTGTACTAAGAGTGCTCTATACCATGCGGTAGGGCAATAATAAATGAATGAATAATCAGGACACGATCATACTTTTGCCTCTGTTTTCATACAGGCCTGTTTCGTACAGGACGTTTAGTTTGTCCTGCACTCATCAGTGTGTAACCGAGAGTGATTTTATTAGTTGAAGATTACCGCTTTTTAGTCATACATGGCCGTTCGGTGTTGCACGCTCCTATTTACCTAACGTTCTTCAATAGGTATTTCTCATTGTGTCTACATTTACTAATCAACTCGTTGCGCTTATTGAGTGTTGCTGTTTGCGGCTGGCATATGATGTAATATTTTTCAGCTATGCATAA
>NC_090892.1:72542797-72552722 GCF_036669925.1 Montipora capricornis | reverse complement strand
CGTCAATTTCCCATTTAATCTGTGTGTAGATATCACCTCTTGATGTGCACGTCTTTTCATCAGTACCATTCTTTTCCTCATTCGTTTAGGTTTAGAGTTTGGGTTAGACGGGAGCAGGGGCTGGCGCGGTGGTGGAGCACTCGTCTCCCGTGGGTAAAGGGAGTAGTTTCTAAAGCCTTCTGCTCGAAATTGTGGTGCTAAATGGTCGGTGTGGGAAGTAGTACACCAAAATTGTGATTTTATCAAAGAGTTGATAATGGCAATTGAACACCGTACAGGGTGGTGGTCTCACCAATGTCTCCCGGTTTCGACCTCCCAGATAGGCGTCTTGCGTTGGTTGAATGTTGTTGGCTCTCTACTTCTCTGCTCGAGAGGTATTTTTCTCCGGTACTCCGGTTTTCCCCCTCACCTCAACAACATTGTGATTTGAAATCTTATTCATTTGATTTGGATTTATTTGTGCACGGGCCCCGCAAGATATCAGCCTTTGAATTCATTATCGTGTGAAAATACAGTTTTCTAAATGTATTATTATTATTACAAAGTGTGCGCAACGACGCCGCCCTGCTAAAGGTAACATACATGCATGAAATAAACTTTAGTTTTCATATCAAATTTTCAGAATAACTACAAGAGCTAATATCTTCGAGCCATTACATTTACAGCTAAAATACATAGCAAATAGATGATTACATACTAAATACCTAATATTTACAGATATATTAATGTAAAAGAAAAGCCGCTGGTACAAAATGCCGGCCCTGGGATTGTCTTTTGAAACCAGTAAACTCAGTTCTACGGATAAAATCCGGTTACTGAGTTCATTTCCGCAACTTAGTAGGCTCGATTACCAGCCGCTGTTTCGGAAAATGAGCCAGCGCTCACTCACCTTCCGACATCACGGCTTGGACACGCGAGGTGAGCCATGTTAATCTCCGCCAATCAGAAACTCGCCTGCACAATCGGTCCGGCATAAATTAAATTTTTTGGTTGCGACGGTGTTCTTTGACCCGGCCTGTTCGAGCTTTACAATGCTTTCAAATTGAGAAACATCCACGATTTCGACAACAGGAAGTGTTCGAGAAGCTGGAGATGGGGATTGTCTCGTTTTATCACCGCCTTAGTTCGGAAATTTCAATTAATCTGTCAGTTGCCGCCAACGTCAAAATACGGCTTTCAAATCCATTGCTATTGGAATTTTTCTCAGACGTCGGCTATTGTAAGAGCAAGTAAAATTCCTCAAGATCGATGGAATTACTTTTGGTGTTTATTGGCGGTTAAAACGAGGGGACCGATGAGGTCGAAGATTTTGTTGATGATTCGCCGATTGAATTCCACTCTCATTGATCATTTAAACCACAAACTCAAGCTCGTATCACCTGGAATCTTAGCACAAACGGTTTGCGCATCGTTATGTAATTACCGTTTTGTTAAATCAATGTTTTGGAATGTCAAATGGGTACCTTCCCTGCCACCATTAACTTATATATAACTTATATGTATAAAATTATATACGAATTAACGTCACCGACACAATCTATCGCTCACCGCGTCCAGCCGTCTTTTCCTCGGGAGGATACCCCAACTAGAGTGAGCGGTGGAAATCGAGCCTACATCTTAGCTGATAGTAAGAAAAAAAGAACTAGGACCATGCCTGGTTAGTCTACAGTTATTGGTGGACAGAATGAAATTTCCGCGAAGATCATGCCTAAGAAGAGGACGGGAGTAAAAACGTATTTTTCATAGAAGCAGGAAAACGCGCAAAAATAAATCGACTTTTATACGGTAATAAGAGGAGGTTTTGAATGCGCGTGTTGCCTATAGATGTAAAGTTTGACTTAAGTGGTAAGGGGACAGGTAATTTGCTATCATAAATCTCAGTATCTCTTATTTACATCATACCGTTGCTTTGACATAATATTACATTACGACCAAGGCCAGTTTTTTGTTACGAGGATAACTTTGTCGCGAATAGACCGTATTCATAAATGGAGGCTAAGTAATGTTCTTTTGTCTTTTCTAATCATACTAACTAGCCTCGTAAACACGAGCAAAATTCAAAGAATTTTGTTCCAAAGTGAGGCTAGTTAGGATGATAAGCACAAAGACAAAAGAGCAATTTCTTGACCGCCATTTATGAATACGGTCTATTTCCATGATAAAAATTTGTTAGAAATCAAAAGTCTACTTTAACAGCACACACCAGGGCTACTCCCTAATATCTGGCTAGAAATCTCTTTCTTAATACTTTTTCCTCAGGCCGCGCTTCAGCCATTTGATGAGGGCCAGTCTCGTGCGTCTCAAATTGCCTCCTTCAAGCCCAAAAAGAATTCTGGGTATTTCTGCTATTCCATGACAAACAAAGACCCTCGATTCTTATTTCTCAGATTTTTTTATAAGTGTGGGGCCACCCAGTCCTACCAGCGAAATACACCCTCGATTGAAATTTTAGCTTTCAAAACATCCCAAATTGCATAGATAGGTCCTCGAATTCGTCCACAGAAAGGCCAGAGAGACAACGTCACTCGTGAACCGCCATGTTGAGAAGAAATCTGCCTGAAACCATCTCTCATCCCTGTTTCGAGAAGACCAGAAAGGCGCCGTTCTTACGTTACGAGTGCGTTCATGCCTGTACAATCAACTGAAACGTCAATTCCCTGTAAAAGCCAGCATATTTTCTTGCTATGGTACGCAACCGGAGAGGCAGAACATTTAGGCATGCGCTGACGGAAATGTTTGAACAAGAGAGAAAAACGCAGTACCTCCAGACATGGTGCTGGAGCGTCGTACCAAACGAGCCATCCCGGGATTTCGGCCCTTGCGATCGCTTTTGGACGCAGTTGGTTCTTCCGCTGCTTTTTGCTACCGACCTCGCCTCCTGGTAGCTCTCAATCTCACAGAGGGTACTAGCGGTGGATCTTTTGATAAAGCATTGTATAAACGGATATTTCGCCGGGTCCACAGTAAGCAGTGTTGAAGGAAACGGACGCGCGTGTGCATTACCTAGGTACCCTGATCGAAACATTATCGGATGCCAAATCTCGGCTCCATTAGGTCTTAGTGTCAAAGAGAAACAGTCCCTTTTATCTGACGCTCTCAAGCACTCCATGCCAGACTGCCTACGTGCACCTTGTACTCTACTGTTGCATTATGGGTAATCCTTTCCCGTTGTCGAAAGGAACCTCCTGCAAATTATAGTAAGGTCTCGGAATTCAATCCAACTTAGCACAACACAAGGCAAATGGGCCCTGACTCCCATTTGTGTGCTTTTTTTCCCAAGGCTATCAACAGCCCCTTGGAAAGTTTACCATAACTTGACTCCGTCTGGCTCAAGAGGACTGCAATTCAAGCATTGCTGACCTCGTAACACCCCTTAGTTCTTCAAGGGTGTGAACGTGACTTTGTATGGGTATCCATCCCCGCCAAAATTCAAACTTGTTGTTGTTGAATCCAAACCTTAAGTTCAAGCATTCTATTTTGTTGATTTAAACTAGGAATCATTCAATTCAAACATTCAATTCGGCAATTCAATCGTTCAATTCGTTAATTCAAAACATTCAATTCGGCGATTCAAACATTCAATGTGTCAATTCAAACATTCAATTGATCAATTCAAACATTTAATTTCTCAATTCAAACATTCAATTGTCAATGCAAACGTTCAATCAGCCAATTCAAACGTTCAATTCAGTTGTCAATTCAAACATTCCATTCGTCAATTCAAACTTGAAATTTGTCAATTCAAGCATTCAATTCGGCAATTCAATCGTTCAATTCGGCACTTGAAATATTCAATTCGTTAATTCAAACATTCAATTCGACAATTCAAACATTCAATTTCAGGGGCACCCAACGTCAATTTTCGGAAATATCTGTTGGAAAATGATTTGAGATCTAGAATTTTCGGAACATTTGTTGTAAAATTTCTTGCTTGCCTGCCTGTCCTAGGATTTTCGAACATCTGAAAAATGGTATAATTGCCCATTTTTAATGGGTTTTTATCCTAAAAAGGTCACCTAGAATTTTCGGGAGCCCTTTTTCTGGCTGAAATTTTCGAAAAGGTAAGTTTTGATCCTTATAATTTTCGGATCACTAGACTTTCAGCTAGCTAACCCTAAACCGAACAGATGAAAAATTTTTAGGGGATAAAATATGCCTGTATCTCCCTTTCAAATACTAAAATACGTTTAACAATGCTACGTGTAAGTGGTTTTGACCTATATTCTCGCTGGGTGCCCCTGCAATTTGTCAATTCAAACGTTCAATCCGCCAATTCAAACCTTAAATTTGTCAATTCAAACATTCAATCCTGCAATTCAATCGTTCAATTCGGCAATTCAAACATTCAATCCTGCAATTCAATCGTTCAATTCGGCAATTAAAACATTAAATTCGTCAATTCAAACAGTCAATTTGTGAATTCAAACATTAAATTGTTCAATTCAAACATTGACTTTGTCAATTCAAACGTCAATTTCCATTTCGTTAATCAAACTTTCTATTTGGCAATTCACAGGCTTACATATTAATTTTTTATTAAAATTAAAATTTTTGGAAGTGTTTAGTCTTCTTTTTGTTAAACAATTATGTTGTGAGCACTATCTTATTTACTGTGTTATTACGAATAGTGCAAAACCTCACTTTTTGTGCGTGTTATATCTCTTGCTAAAACGGTGTCTCGACCAGATTATTTTGTGATGTTGCTGGGAATATCAAACCCTTGAAAGTGCTTAACGTTGCAAATCCGCCTTGCAAATTTCAAAGGTCACAATTTTTAAAATGTAAATAGGTTAGAATTTTCTCGAGCACTTGAAACCAACGTCCGCTATATTGTGCAAGTGTGTTCACTCTATTTATAGCCAAATGTGAAGTTTTATGACGAACGTCAGCACTTGAGGATACATTTTTGAGCAAATACCACACCCTTGTCATATAAAAAAAGTTGAAATAGTCAAGAAGTGATTACAATAACCTATATTTATATTTTGAGATGACGTTCTCGTTGCCGTCGCCGTTCGCGGGTTACGGGACGAAGCACCAACCCCCTTTGGCCCTCTTTATTTCGTTTCACGGTGCACCCTTCTGCCAGTCCGTCCTCCTTTGTTCGCCATCCATTTCGCTTTATGCCACTCAGTAATCTTAAGCTGGTGTCCACTTTGATACTACCGTATTTATTTACCTATAAGCCGAACTATATTTTCAGAAACTTGGACTTGAATCGGCCAAAATTCGAGACAAAGGGCTTCGGATAATAGCTCGGGGGAGTTGATCGATTTTTTCTCTCTCTTAGGTGTCCGAGAACTTGAGGAAATGACAGGCAAATTCTGTGATCGGCTTGTAGCCAAGTCAAAATCAATGAAACACAATATGTATGACAAGATTAAATTGTTGGTCAATAAACTTTTATAGATTTGGTGGCTCCTAAAGGAGCCGTTTGTTATAGAGCATTCAATTGATAAACAGTTTACTCGCCATCGCTCTCACCTTTACTCTCCGTCTCGAACTCGTCGTCGTCTTCATCGTCGTCGATTTCCTGTGCCTCTTAAGTGTACAGCTTATCGTCCTCAATTTCATCAAAAGAATGGGATATTCCACAACTCTGGAAGGACTCAGCAACCATCTCCGCCCGGATCTCTCACCATGCTTCCTGCAGCCATCAAAGTACAAGATTTCTCAATGGCGCCTTCTTTTCAGCCGGGTTATACTCGAACAGGCCGCTGCTTATCCACTCATACTACTTTCTTCGGCCATTGCCTTTGAACTGCTTCTTTAAGCACCTGTCTAATGGATGTAAAACAGGGGTCAGGCCTCCAGGGATAACTACTACATCACTTTTCCACCGGTTGAGATCTCCTTTCAATACATCACTTGAGTGAGCTCGGAATGCGTCTCACACTAACAGCGACTGTTTATTACTATGGGTCCACGGCATGCAAAACACTGGCGAATCCACTCCTTCAACTGAAAAACAAAGTATTTGGCTTTCGATCGTTAATAGAACATGGGAGAGGGGATATAATAAGTAATTTATGTAAATTGTGACCAGAAAGACTAAAGTCTGAGCCATGCATGATCCATCTGGCAAAGGCAAACATGTATCCAGGGCCTCTGATCTGCCCTTTTAACTTACAACCACGTTGTTTGGAGTCCAAGAAATCGACCAAAGCAAAACAGTGATGTTAATATAGCCCCAACACCCCCCACCGTTCGATGGTCCTTGAAGTCTTTCGCTTTGCAGTGGGTTGGTCGCTAAAGCTGTAAATTTTGTGACGTGCATGATATACATTTTGTTTTGTTTTTTGCGGGGATTTGTCAGGAAACCAGCTGACCGATCTTCCTCAGGACATTTTTGTTACGAATGCCCAGCTAAGAGACCTGTAAGGACCAAATTTCTGTCATATAACATTGAAAAACAATTCAAAGTGTGATGACTTTAAACAAAGCATCATATATAGCTAAAACCGAGATCAACGATGAAATGATATATGAAATGGATCATATATATTATATGATCCATTTCATATATCATTTCATCGTTGATTCATTCCTCACGGGAACATTGGAACCCACAAATGACCAACTCCCAACGACAGTGGCTTCATAGCTCAGTTGGTTAGAGCGTCGCACCGGTATCGCGAGGTCACGGGTTCAAACCCCATTGAAGTCCTTAATTTCTCGAGCTTCGTTACGCAATTGCAAAAAATTGCGTTCATTCACAATTTATTTTCTTACGGGAGTCAGAAAAAAAGGTGAATGTGCTTAGGCGAGTTTTTGGTATAGTGTAGATGTCACCCTAAGAAGAGAAAGTTTCCAATATAAAAAAACGAATTGGCGGGGTTTGCCCAAGGTATTTATTGCATGACGTGCTTCTCTAAAATGAATTGCATATTAATTGAAAAAAAATTAAGACGAGATTTTTTTGGACATCGAGCATTAAAGCGCGCCAGCGGCCAAAAATCACATAAGAGCTTGCGCGCATCTTACTTCAGATCAGGACTTGTACCGTCGGCCATATTGTGTCGCGGTGGAAGAGCACATAGGAAGAGCACATAGAAGTTGTGTTGAGTGCAAGCGATTAGCCAACGATTTTTCACAGGTATTTCATTCAGTCACTTCGGAAAGATCTGTTGAGCTTTGAAAAACGTTTTGAAGCGGTGAATTCATCGTATTTACCTTAACCTTCTTGCAAGGTTACAACCTGTGCGCAAATTGTTCGAAAAGATCTTACTGCCGTAAGATTTCGAGTTCTCCGACTCTGCTAATACTCTAGTAAGAGATCCAGTCTAGAATTAGTGTGTCAAGACTTGCTTTTGGACTATCTTGAGATTGTAAACCTACGATGAATCCTTATTATACTTCTATTAAAATAGTGTGAACAGTTCTTTTATCATTGTCTTGTCTGTGATCGGTGATCTGATACTGTTCGAGATAGTCAAGTTGATGTGGAAGCAGCTTCTGTCACTTGCGTTTCGGTTCAGTGACGTTTCCTACAGATCGTTATCGGACTGCTGTTGTCGTTACAGCTCGGTGTATTCTATCGCTAGACCTTGCAAAAGGTTTTGTCCCTTTTTTTTTTGAAAGGTATTGAGTATTCGTGGGTAGGTTCCCTTTAGAGTTGATTTTCAGCTTATCTCCCACACACTTCTCCCGTAAAAAGGTTCGTGAGACCACCAGTCTTTAAGTGTTTCCTTTTCAGTTCCCCTTTAAAATTACACATGAAGATTGTGTTCAGCTTAGCTTCGATTGTTGAGTTGAATTTATCATAAAATTTGCCACAAATGCTTCATTTTCCAATTCACTAGAGTTAAGTCTAGCTTATATCAAAGTTTAAAAAAAAGTTATTGAAGGTTTGATCTTTGTGAAGAATTGGAAAAAAAAAAAAAGGAACTAGTCCAAGCTGAGCCTCAGAGATTGTAAACAATGTCTTCATCAGTACTTACTTGTAGTATATGTAAAAACCCTACAAGGAAGGAAGAATCTTGACCCATAAATGATGTTTAAAAAGGAAAAATGTCAAGCCTGTAGGAATACCACTATCCACCTCAGATGTTCAGCGTTCAAATGCACAACTCCCCTGTACAAGCTAAAACATTTAAAGTCACTACCAAATGATTTGTTCCCTGGAGCTAAGAAAACTTTTTTCGAAAAAAAAGTTTGGCTGTGTGGCCCTCATAAGCAGTTTAAGTGCTGTGGTGCATGTCACGTAAGGTTGCACAGGTTGTCACCCAGTGTAAACAAAAGTGTTCCACAGCCCCTGTCTGCAAACAATTCTATTCAAAATCAAGTTGGTTGTCCCCCGGTGTCATATGAACTGGCGTCAAAGTGAACTCAGCGGAGGATTCGAAACAAACTCAAAAACTGCGCAAGGCAAAAAGTGGCTGAAAGAAGTTGAAAACATGGGTGCCTCAAATGAAGAGATCTGCCAGGAAATTCTTGAAGGCCAATTTGATGGGGTACAGTTAACATTCATATTTTCAAACAAAACTTTCCTTTTTTAACTCACATGGTGAAATTCTACCATACATATTCTACCTCACTAGTTGGTTTTTCAGTTTATTTGGATTGATAATGAAAAGATGAACACAATTCAAGGATCTCCCAAGCCCGAGAAACTGAAAACATGGCATACTGTCATGCTTGTATAACAGGGTAAAAGTTACTAACCCTACAAAATACAGTAAAGACCCACAAATAAGAACCTAGAATTTTCGAGGTCAGGCTGAGCAGGTTCTAATATTTTAGGCTAATTTTTCATAATTCAGGCTGGTTACATGTAGTTTCTTAATAGGTTCTTATTTCTCAGAGGAACAACATAAAATTTCTATATTTTATTTCATAAGATATTTAGTATTGCACTGTAGCTTTATGGAAAACATTTTCTAGAGAAAATCCAGTAAAATGCCAATCAAAGAAAACACATACACAATAACAGGAGTTTCTCGAGGGAGATTTTTTGTAAAAGAACTTCTTTTTCTTCGCCAGGCTGAACAGGTTCTTACATTTTTGGGTATTTTTAAATTGCCAAATTTCAGCCTGTACTAGGTTCTTATATGTGAGTTTGTACTGTATGCATTCTTCCCTAAAATAGAAAACTAATCCAGGCTATCAAGAACTCGCACTCTTTTTGCATTCTAATAATCAGATCAGAGTCAGTAATTATTACTGACTAATTCAACGTCAGGACCTTTTTCCTTTACGTTTGATAATAAAAAAATAAGACCACAATATTTCTCTGGCTTTAGCAATGTTTTGGAAACATGATTGTAAACATGCGAACCTCACTCTCTTGGAGGTGTTTCTTACTAGAAGTAAAAGTAAAAGGAGCAAGCCATTGTCTTCACTTCTTTCAAATTTCATTCAGGAAAAAGTGAATGCAAATGCTAACATCATGGAGGGCTTAGCTCTCAGCTACTCCAGAGAGAGGCCTGGAAGTCCCAAATGGGTTGAAATGTTGAGCTGTGTGGCACAGCAATACACAAATAAGGAAATTAAGCAAATGTTCAGGTTTACTAACAGTCGAGGAGAAGGGAAGTATCATGCACAGACTACGAATTAACAAAAGCTAGACTTTATAGTTAGATGTATGGTCCAGGAGCAATCCCAGACAAAACTGTTGGGAAGGTTAGCACTTTTGAAGTCTTCATTGCTTCTCTCCCCTCCCCCCTCCTTCAATGTTGTGCAAAACTGAATGGTTTCAGTGGAAAATTGTTGACTTACCTTCCAACATTGAATAGGGGGGAGGGGGGCTATGTAAGAGAAAGTGAAACTATTTCTTTTGAGCTTTAACAGAAGCAGGTTCAAATACAGCTCTAGTGTGGTTCATTTACATAACTTTCCCAACTACTTTGGTCTATGATTGTAGACTTTATAGTAACATGTATGGTCCAGGAGCAGCACTTCCGAAAATAAGACGCCAATATAGTCA
>NC_090892.1:72525297-72537797 GCF_036669925.1 Montipora capricornis | reverse complement strand
CAGAATTGTGCCAGGACCGAGAAAGTTTGATCATTTCGAGGGTCCAATGTCTCAGAGATAATTTTGTCTCACGATTTGGTTTCAGCTTTTAAAGGTATGAATGATGGAATAGCCCGGGAGTAGTTTGAAAGCCATGAAAGAGTTTTAGGCTTATTTATTTTAACCTCGAACATATCAAATAAGTAGCATTTCTACATTTCTTGCAACAATTATTGTAAATAATCCTCGACTATATTCTGATATTCATATTTCTGTGGCAATTATTTCAGGTGCCAGTTATATAGAGACTGAAAATGCCCTGTCTGGTGAGTCACAATAATGTACGTACACATTTATTTACTTTCAGTTCCATCTCGTCCCTGCCGCGAAACTTCTTTGTGTTATAATTGTTCAACTGCAGACGGACATGGTCGCCGTTCACAAAGACCAAATTTCTCTGGCTTGTCTTGCGACTTCGCTGGGATTTGACTGCCTCCACGACCTCCTCCCTAGCGAGAAAAAAATACTACTTATTGACAATACAGTACTGCAAACTTCATTTCAACTGCACTTGTTCCGTACTTAGTTATACAGCTAGTATTTCCCAGCATAATAAAACAGTAAAATATCATAGAAAGGCAGATCATTCCATGAGCTGCCAAAGGAAAGGAGACTAGACTATGACAAAGAAGTTTTCTAATTGTCTAATGAAAGGATGAGAGAATTTTCTCTTCCAGATCAGAGCGAATCATAATTATTATTACTGTTGTAAATTCATTACTGAATACAATGCGTAGTTTCTCAGTAAGGTTAGACTCTTTAAATAAGAGTGTCTTTAAAGAATAATTGGCTGATGTTATTTAATTACCCTATAAGTTCCTGTGATACTTTGATTTTAAGTGACCAATAATGTTGTTTGCCGACGAGTCAATGATGTTTCGGTTTGCTAAGGTAGCATTTCAATTACCAGAAGTAACAATTATTGTTAAAACCATTAAAATAATACTCTTTGTAGATCACATTGCAGCTTCTCAAGTCTACTTAGCATTCCAGGTTGTTCGGGACAGGATAGAATAATAATAATGAATTTTTCCATGAAATACTTGGAGCGACCCACCAAAAACATGCTTTAATAAATGACTCACCAGGATCCAGCGATTAAGCGCTTCCAAATCCTCGCGCATTGATGGCCATTCAAGGTCTCCTTCCTTTTGCAGGATAATCACTTGGGCACGCAATTGCTGGACGATGACCACATCTTTGAATTCCGGGCAATACTCTCGGTGAACGAATTTTATGGGGTGCAGCAGAGCTGCCACGTGATTGGCGCAGGTCGCCGAGAACAGTTTGCATTCACCCTACAAACAGGAAGAAGAAATAATTACGCTAGTAGAGTGATATTAAATAAATATCAAAACGTGTCAGTAGTTTTTTAACTTCTTCGGTGTGAAGAAAACCTTTTTTTTTAATACTGACACTTTGATATTTATTTTATATCACTCTACTTGTGTAGTTCTTCTTAAAGTGTCACGTTTCTTCTACAAAAACGTTTTGGTGAAAGAATTACAAAGCCAATTATTAATCTCTCAATCCTAGCTAAGAGCATTGCCTTCAAGAATAAATCAATGATTGAGTGATTGAAAACACTTCAAAGTCACATGCAAGAGTGTCAATTCAGAGAGAATCTAGGCAAAAGAATTGCTGAACATTACTAAACACATTGAAGGTATGCCCCAAGTAAATGTTGCTCTGAAATAGTTAAATAAGGTTTTAATACAAAATGTAAGATAGTGGAGATTAAAGAATGTCTATGTTGATCTTAATCTGTCTTTCAAGCAATTCTCTTTGCATTCACATTGAGATGAAGCTCGCAGAAATTTGAATTTGGGCTAATTAAATTCAAAGCCAACCGCTTTCAGTGAAGGTCACATTCATTTTTGTAAACAACACAGAGATGAGCACATTTCCCTATCACAGATTAACTTTCTGCCATGCCCGACAACTGGAAATTACCAATGAGAACCGTTTCGACTCAAGAATTCTCAATTAATAAAGATCAAGAGACATCCAGTGACCCAAATGACTTATTACAAGAACAATCCTTCAATATTGCCTTAACTTGTACCAGAAATACGTCACTGCGCTTGAAAATAAATTTGCCCATTGCCTATTGGTCCCTTGGTCAGTTATATTGCTATCCAGAACGTTTTACACCAGGAGATTGCAGCCAATGCAAGAGAAAATTAATTTTGCAACCCCCAAAATAAAACATGGCGGACCACACGAATAAGGGCAGGTCGTGGACGGCCTGGAAATGAGGAGGCGGCGCCTTATCAGACTCCTTTTTTGGAAGTACTTTACGTTTTAGCACGCGGTTAGAAAAAAAAATTCTGCCTCTTAGCTTAAGAAAGTCAAGATTCGATCAGTGACTATCTCAGAAAGCAGTATTGTGTAAGTGGACAATCCGGTGGCGAGGATTTTCTTAGGAAGCCGAGAAAACTTGAAGAAAAGACAAAAGATTTGAATTGGAAATCACTTGGGTTTCAGAAAAATGTCACACCTTTGATTGTCATTGAAAGCCATAAAAAGTACTTGTAACGTTAAGATGAAATCAAAAAAAGGCTTAGGAAAAATAATTAAAGCGAATATTGAGCGGGATGGTTTGAAAGCAACCTTTCTTGAACTTTCTTGAAAATTCCCTGTGACACAGGAGGTCTCTGTCGTGAGATGCTGACCGGTTGTGTGAAGTACAATTTAACGGCCCAAGAAAAGTTTGCATGTGAGTAGTTGTATGGGATTATTCAGACCGGATTTGACAGGTAGCCATCAAAGGACGTCATCAATCAAAAGACAAAAGAAGGGGGCGTGCATAAATTAGGGGCAAGTTGGGGCATGACGCAATGACGGTTGTAACCCTAACACGTGAAACAACACGTGAGCAACGCAGCTGTAACCCTAACACGCGCGTAACCCTAAATGTTTCGTAAGCATGACGCAATGTCGGTTGTAACCCTAACGTCGCATAATTTAGGGTTAGGTTAATGAGATGCCATTCATGTACGAAGACGAGGGATTTTTTAATCGATGAGAGTGACAAAGAAAGGAACGTAACCCTAAAATATAGTTTCATAAGGTGTGCATAAAATAGTACTGTGTGTGCATATTATTTTTATCGGTATGTGACTAGCCTGGTTTGGTGAGAGAGAGAGAGAGAGAGAGAGAGAGAGAGAGAGAGATCTCTGTCCTGCTCTGGAGTTGAACTGTGAATAAGAGATCGCGGCAAAGCAAAGACAAGACTAAGGAAAACAAACCAATCACTTCACAACGAATATTTATAATTACAAATCGAGAAAAAATGACCTCCTCTGTTAAGAGTGAACCATTAACATCATCGCGGATGCAATAAACTACAACTTGCAAAAACCTCTTCGTATACTACAAAGATTTACTTGCGATTCGTTTCACTTACATAAAAATCTACTGGAAAAAAATCATCTGCATTGTCAAGAAGCTGCGAACTTGTCCAATTCCCGAAACGGATCCATGGTACATGAAGCGATGACTTCTCTTATCATATTATCAATCATTTTTGATCGTTCTCTTGATTCCCTATCGCGGGATTCGCACGTATTTGAGCCAAACGTTCTTACGCTGAGTGAGTCGAAGAGGTAGGATCTCACTCCTTCCTTTTCTGTAATTCTGTCCTTTCGTCCCTCAGTCGCAAGTCTGCCATAAAAAGAATATCAATCAACAAAGAAACAAGGAAATTAAATCCTTTAACACCACCAAATATGTTTGTAAGAGTCTCTCAGATAAATAAATCATTTTGCGAATCCGTATCAAAGAAGTCAGAAGAATGAAAACGTTTTTTATCGTCATCGGAATAAACCCTTAACATCACCAACTTAGATAGTTTTAAAATTTGTTTGTAAGATCATAGCGCAATGTACGAAACAAGACCTACCTTTCTGCAAAAACATGTTTGCTGATCTTGCGTGGCTGGAATTCTTTCGTGCAATAACTTCTTTTCTGGTTCATAGCTTCAATCTGTTTGCTGTCTTGAGATGTTTGCAAAGCCCAACAGTTCTATCCTGTTCGTTCCTTGAACTAAATGATTGCGTTGACGCGCTCTTGATCACCGACGCGTAACGTTTGGAAAAATATGCAAGTCGTGTATTGTTTCATGGGCTCTCTGAATTTACTAATTGTACCGGGACAAAATCCGCGAAAATTGTGTTATTGTGAATACAACCTGCACTTCATTGTTTTATAAACTAATTGCCTTTCCTTTGTTTTTACCGCAGTACCGCCTTTTGAAGGTAAAAAGACATGTAGAATATCGGTTGAAAGTCGTTTAACATTTCCAATACAATTTGTTTTTGTATGAAGTACGGACAAGACAGGGCATGTTTGAAACGTTATGGGCGATTTTGGATTATATGAAACCAATTACTTCTTACCTAATTTTAATACCAAACGTGTGGTTGATAGCAAATCTGGTCAAATTAAAGACTCTTCAAAGCCTGCTAATGTTTCACATCTTCTAGAAAAAGGCTCTCTTGTACCTATGCAGACGTTTCGAACTGGAAAAAAAACGCATTTCAAACGCTTCTTTTTTCTTGCCTCCGCTTTGATCGCAATTAAGAAAATAGTGCTATTGTGAATGAGATGAGATTTGGTTGAAAAGGCGCTGTTTTGCGCTATTGCTCCTTCAGAGAGGCGTAACGTCCTAAAAGCAGGATTGCCGCTTTTATTTACATCGAAACCTCTAAGGAGTTGTAGAGAGCATTTTTTATGTCAGCAAAGGGTTTTTTTAAAGGGATTTTTTATGCCGCAAAAAAGTAGATTAGCCCTAATGTTTCACATCTTTTAGAAAAAAAGGCTCTCTTGTACCTATGCAGACGTTTCGAACTGGAAAAAAACCGCATTTCAAACGCTTCTTTTTCCTTGCCTCCGCTTTGATTGCAATTAAGAAAATAGTGTTATTGTAAATGAGATGAGATTTGGTTGAAAAGGCGCTGTTTTGCACTATTGCTCCTTCAGAGAGGCGTAACGTCCTAAAAGCAGGGTTGCCGCTTTTATTTACCTCGAAACCTCTAAGGAGTTGTAGAGAGCATTTTTTATGTCGGCAAAGGGTTTGTTTAAAGGGATTTTTTATGCCGCCAAGGTAGATCAGTTAAGTCGTTTTTTTAATTTTCCAACATACCCGTATATCATTTGCTATTATAAATAGTCTTGAAAAAAACTGATCATCATGTTCCAAAACCATGATGAAAGTGATCGATACATAAACTCTTATCTTGTCGGAGAAGGCTGTGAACCACATCATAGAGACATATCAAAAAGGCTGTGAGAGCTTCACAGTTTTATGATAATGTGGATGCGTCCGGTTTAATTCTCGATACAATCACAGAACTGGAGAGAAGGAAGCTGGAAGAGAACAGCAGATTGTACTATCCGCCTAGAGAGGAGCAAACTGTGCCTTATGTTTATATATTGCCCAAAAATGGTAGCGTCTTTAAAGTTCAATACATAAATATAGGGTACAGTATTGGAAAATCTTTAGGAGGATGTGATACCGATCAACTGGAAATCATCATGGTGAAAACATCTGGGCGTTGGGACATCATCACCACATATCCTTGCTCTTGAAGCAGAAACCTTTTTTAAAAAACGGCTCCTTTAGGAGCCAACAATTCTAACAAAGTCAATAATCAATGGGTTTCCAGCAAACTTATGGCTTTACTAATATTGGTTCGTTGTTTTTTATCTCTTAATCTTTACGGATAATTGGACAATACCATCAAAGATTTTTTGTTATCCTTACAGGATAATCTCTGTGGGAACTAAAAAAAAACATTAAAAGCATGTTGTGTAGTAATCTTTTCCAGTAATTCCACCAATGAAATATAGTGGTATAATCCAGAACCATATAAAAGCGAAAGACGGTCCCACACAAACCACCTCTATTTCCAACTCATTCAGTGAAAGCAGAAAAAGATAAGCAAGGACATACAAAAATGGAGAATATGCCATGGATTGAAGAATTGACGGACAGCGCCCTGAATCAAGTTTATGACAAATTCGAAGATGATTTGGTGCTCGTGCAAGCGCTGGAACAATTTGAAGAAGGTAACTGAAATAAGTAGAAAAAAAACCATGATTTGCATTGCTTTCTTGAAGCGTGATATTTTATACGCGTGTACTTTCCGTGAAAATGAGAGTATAGGTTAATCGTTGTGCAGAGATTTTGGATTTGTGATAATGCAAACTATTACATGGGAAAAAAAGTCGTAATTGTTGTTTACATTTGTCATGTTTCTCTGCTTGAAAATCATGATTTGCGATGCTGTATTGAGAAGCGTGATATTTTACAAATGAGTACTTTCTGTGAAATGAGAATATATATATTCATCGTTGTGCAGAGAACTCGGACTTGTTACGCAAATATTAGAACTGATTTTGTCGCAATTGTCATGTTTTCCTCTAGTGTTGTAATGCTTACATCGCGGGAACTCGGATGTCGTTGGTTCGAGATTTAATCGCAACAATTTTTCGATTAGTTTTTTTCCTAGTTTTTTTCCTACTAACTTATTTTTTCGCTTAGTTACAACAACTGTTATTGATTTTGTTTTTTAGAACAAAACGTGCAAGATGCTGTTGAGTTGTTGCGTGAAATGGCAGAAGGCGTTGACAGAGAGTTAAGAAATCTCCCCAAAACATCATCCTCACTTGATAGTCAGCAACTAGGTGCTGGGCTTTTACAATCCCCTCAGCAATCTGGTCGCATAGAGTTCACCCTGGAGCCGGTTGTAGAACGTCAGTCGAAAAGAATGGGAGTTCACAAACGCATCTTTGAAACTCGAGTCCAGCAGATTGGGCCAATATTACAAGGGCAGAATTTAACGCATGCACTGACCCACGGGTTACGCAGGGCATTGGAACGCTTATTCGATAATCCTGATATTGATGATTGGGACCATATCTTTTTTCGTTGAAGTTCCAATCGGCTCGATAACAATCTTCACAGCGCGCGATTTCAAGCAAGGAGAATGGTGAAATGATATTAGACGGGTCGACGAATTCATGAATGTAATGAGCCGCATGCTAAACTCAAATGAACAATTTGAACTAAACGATACCTTTCAATTAGAATTTGTTCACGTGCGCGCCAGTCCACAGGGTGGGGGAAATGGTAGAGACTATAACCCCGGTCACCAAGCCTCAACGAAGCTCCGGTTGAAGAAAAAATGTATCATAAAGATCCCAAGGAATGAACAGAAACGGTTGGCTTCCCACGTTTGCAATAGCTGTCGCCGTGTTTTCTATGGACCCTCCTGTCTGGAACTCCATAGTAGCAAAGCACAAGATGGGAAACCTAGCGGTCCTCAAAAACCATCCGTCTGTCAAGCGCGACGGAAATGCGGCCATTGTCGAAAGCTCCTCGTTAGGAAGAAAAGAACAAGGCGATCATTGCTGTGGTTGGGGTGAATGTCCATCGTGTCGCGAACAAGTAGACCTTAACACGCATTGATGCTTCATTCAGAAGGCCAAGGACCCTGATGAGAAATGCGCTGTGCAACTGGCCAAGCGGAAAAAACGGTGGCGTCAGCAAGGAGGAGACGCCTCAAGGGGGCTACAAACCCTTCGTTCCAATACGGAGACCGAAAACCAGGAACAACCAGACGAATGTAAGGAACCCCTTTAGTGTTTTTTGACATAGAGGCAATGCAAAACACCGGGAAACATCGCCAATTTTGTCGTAGGAATGACCGCAGAAAATACAGACCCCAACATCTTTCACGGACCCTAATGCGTTGACAGAAGAGGAAACGTGCGAAATCACCGTCTTGGCCCATAATTTTAAAGGGAACGATTCTTATTTTATCGCCGACGCATTGCACCGTCGCAAACAGGCATTAAAGCAGGTTCGCAATGGCGGTAAAGTACTGTAACTGACTTATCTGGGACGCTACATTTGTTTCATTGATTCTATGTCGTTTATACCTGGACCTCTCAATTGTTCTACAAAAACATTTGGACTCGACCCCGATCAGTTTAAAAAAGGTAACTTTCCTCATTTATTTAATACCCGCGCCAATATGGAGAACGATTACCACGGTGAACTGCCTCCCAAGAAAGATTACATGCCCGAGGGAATGAGCAAAGAAGGGAAAGAAAAGTTTGAGAAGTGTTATGAAGAGCAGGAATCAAAGGGGTTCAATTTCATCTGCGCCAAGAGCTCGAAGATTATTGCATCGATGACGTCCGGTTATTGCGCGAAGGATGTCTCACATTTCAACGCGACTTCCGCAAGCGCACCCGATTTTGCCCCTTTGAACAAATCACTATCGCGTCTGCTTGCAATCGAGACTTGTGCCATTGCGTCAGAACCTCTCTAGGGTTGGCGTTTAGATGTCAATCATTCCAAAGCGGCTATGGAATGGTTAACCTTTGAGGAACGGCAATTGCGCCGAGACGCCTGGCTTGCATGTAGCGTTGACGAACGAAATCAGTTGGAAGAAATTTTCTTGGAAACAGGCGATGATAGCTCCGACCCGTGGTTCCGTCAGCGAATACAGCATGCTAGGAATCAAGGCGAATATCGCATTCCAGACACCCGGTGGACAGTCGATGGGTATGATGTTGAGACCAACACGGTTTACAAGTTTCTTGGCTGCTTTTGGCATGGTTGCCCCAAGTGTTTTCCTCAGCGCTCGAAAACCTACCGCCGACTGAACAACGGCTCCATGGCCGACGTTCATCAAGAAACCGTGCTGCGATTACAAAGTCTCTCCAATTGAGGCTATTCAGTAAAAACCATCTGGGAGTGCGAGTGGCAGAAATGTAAGAACCACGAGCCAGAAACAGCTGAGATTGTAGCAGGGTACGATTTAGAAGAACCGCTTTCACCTCGTGACGTCTTTTTTGGTGGCCGCACAAATGCTGTTCATCTTCATTACGAAGTCAAAGAACATGCCGCTGAACAAATCAAATATTATGATTTTACCAGTCTCTACCGGTGGACCAACAAGACTCAGAAGTATCCTGCGGGACATCCTGAAATGATCTACGCCCCGCCACGAGAGAAACCAATTTCCGATTATTTTGGCCTCGGAAAATGTACAGTAGTACCACCGTATCGCCTTTTCCACCCTGTATTACCATACAGAACTCATAACAAACTCACGTTTCCTTTGTGTCGTACCTGCGTCGAAGAAAACATCGACTGTCCTCTCCACGGGAAAGTCTCTTGGTGTGGCCATAACGAACAGGAGAGAGCATTGACCAGTACATGGTGTACGCCATAACTAGAAAAAGCGGAACAGATGGGTTACGTGATCCAAACCATTCATGAAGTGTGACATTTCCAAGAAACGCGAGTAGGCCTGTTCGAAGATTATGTGAACACCTGGCCCAAATTGAAAACGGAAGCTTCAGGCTGGCCTGCATGGTGCGACACAGAGGAAAAGAAACAACTCTACATGACTCAGTTTCAAGAGAGAGAAGGTATTTCCTTAAAATATGAGACGATTGCCGTCAATCCTGGCCAGCGGGCTTTGGCCAAACTGATGTTAAACTCCATGTGGGGAAAATTTGGGCAGCAAGTGAACAAATTGCAAGTGAAAGAATTCATTGAACCTCAAGCCTTTTGTAGTTTCATGGACAGTGATCAACATGATGTTCGCAAAGAGTGGAAGTCCATCATCGCGAGGAAGCGTTACGTGAAATATCTCCCCCGATCTGAATATCTTCATGGCCTGTTTTACTACCTGCTGGGCGCGCTTGCGTCTCTATGAAGCTCTAGAACTGTTGAACGGAAGGGTGTTGTATTTTGATACAGACAATGTGATTTTCATGCAATCCCCTGGAGAAGTGAAACTAGTGCTCGGCGATTATTTGGGCGATTTTACGGATGAATTAACCAACGGAGATTTCATCACTGAGTTTTGCTCCTGAGGGACGAAGAATTACAGGTGTCGTACGAAGAAAGACAAGTATTGTTGCAAAGTACGAGGATTTTCATTGACCGTCGAAGGGATTATGCAACTCAATTATCAAGTGTTGCGTGAAAACACCTTGAAAGAATTGCAAAAGCCTTTAGATTCACCGCGAAAAACCCGCGTCGCTCAGACACACAAAATCGTCCACGTCTCGAAAGACTATTAACTATGGACCAAAGAAGCCCACAAAGAATACAAATTGGTATTCAATAAACGCGTTCTGGACCCACGAACAGGGATCACTTATCCATATGGCTATCGAGGACTGGACTCTCTATTGGATGAAGATGATGAATAAAAAACGCTCTAATTATGTAAGCATTTTAGGAATTCAAAAGCAACATTTCAAAGGCGCTTACAGCTTTTTAAAAAAGATTTTCATTGAAAAAATCGCTATCAGAAGGCTCTCTTAATTTGTTTCACTGAAGAAAAAAAAAATAGTCCACCCAGTGGGATTTGAACCAACAACCCTCGGATTTACAGTCCTACGCTCTGACCGATTGAGCTATGGGCGGCAACTTAGCGATCGACAGGACACGTTCCTTGCTGTAAAATAAGCCTATCTTTCATCATGATTTTTAAAATGAAGATAGACTATAAGAGATTCACTTTTTCAAGTTTTTTATTGAAAAAAACAAAGGGACCGACTAGTCACTAGGACCGTCGACTTGTTCCCGCTTGTACATAAGATTATCAAAAACAAACAACATTACAGTTTTTTTTTCAATTTGAGTTTGCACTTTGCTTGCATGATCTGCTTCACAATAGCTTCTGTCCAAGTTTTCTTGCCCGGGAAACGGCTGCTAGCGGCAATCATCTTGTCATCGGCTTTCCATTTGTCACGGAAATTCTTAGCTCTGGCGTACTTAATATCGTGCTGTTTGGCAATCTTATTCAATCGATTGATAACCGGGTCCCCTCACGTTAACCGTCTCTTCAAATGCGTTCCAGCCCCATGTAGTGATATCTCGGCCAATGAAATTCAATCCCAGTCTTCTCCAACCACTTTTGAATGTCTAATCCTTCTCCACGTTGTGGGCGTTTGTGTCGAAGCGATCTGCGTGCTGGGGCTTTTCGCTTTTTAGTAGTCCTTCCCATCAAGTTTGCGTCGGGTTCGAAGGTCCCTGGTCAAATGCTTCCCACCCTGGTAAAGATTTCAAACGTTCTACTTCTGTAGCCGCTTTCTTACGCTGTTGGCGTTTGAGTTTATTCACAATAATCTCAGCTTTTTCTTTGGATGTACTCCCTGGGGATAATCCCAAAACTTCAGCAAAGGGGAGGGGAGCCTCTCTTTGTTCCGCCAAGGACAAGGACGGCACTTGTAAACGCGCGCATTTGGGTTTGGGCGGAAAGGCGGGACGATGTGGTGTCTCCGCGGCATTACCAGACGTTATGGTAGCACCTTTCTTGCGATGTGCTTTTTTACGCAAACTCCGCACCAGTGTGGCTGTGGGTCCTTCAACCATAGCATCTGTTTCATCATCTTCTTCTTCTCCTTCAGGTAGTGGGGCTGTCACTGGAGGTCCCCCTCGATTCTTTTTGATTAATCAATGAAATGGTCGCGACACTTGTTTGAGGTGTGCTTCTCTCAAACCGCTTGGCATGTTAGAGTCTAACAATACTCTTTGCTCAGCTGCCAAACGAGCCTCTTTTGTCAATCACATGTTCTCGGTCAAACGCTCTTTGTATTCATCAGTCAATCTCGAAATTTCGTCCGCGGGAACCATGACATACTCCCGGAAAGTACTCATCGTTTTTGGGGCGGCGAAATGAATAACCGTTTACACTCTAAGCACAAGATTTCAAACGTTCCTCCGTCGTTGAGTGTGTCCCAATAATGTCGACACGCTTCGCACATCAACCTATATCTCAATGTGGATATGTCGTGCTCCAAGGTGTGTACCTTTTGACGAGAGAGCTCTCTTTTAGTCCCGTAACGTTTGCAATTTGTGCTGCAACCCCTCAGTTTGTAGTTTCCAGCGCCTTGCTTCTTGATACACTACAATGAGATTGTGCAATACTGCTCTATTCATGGTCTAGGATGACAGCAAAACAATTCCTCGTTCAGTCCTTGACGAAAGTCATTAGCTCTCTGTCGTATCCACGCGCGACAACGGTTTATCAAAGATCTCACATTCAGAGCTTCAAAAAAATGTGGGGAGGAATACGAACTCGATCATGATGAAGAACGGTGAACACAGCAACCATCTAAAGCATTGTTCAGTCTCCGCAAAAAGCCAGCGCCTTTCTGATTCATCAATAAGTCGCGTCGCTTTTTTAAGAAAGTTTTGCGGTGAGCCAGGGTTTGCAAAGTTTGTTTTTCAGGACGCCATGCGCGTACCGTGGTTGGCGATAAGGGTACTCTCCCTTTCAAAGAATTCAAAATGACTTCGCTGACAGCATTGATTTGATCAGCGCTGGCGTGACGTAAAAGATCTTGACGCTGTAAATGACTCGCTTCTTTAGCTAGCTGTCGTAGGAATGTAAATTGTCTACGTAAACGGGGAGGCGGTGACG
>NC_090892.1:72500297-72520297 GCF_036669925.1 Montipora capricornis | reverse complement strand
ACTTGAATTGATCGATATTCATCATGTTAACTTGCACGTCTGATCTAACCCCAGATCTCATCAGCGTTGTGTAAAACAGAAAATCGTATTTTGGTACCAGATGGTAGAGGTTGACACGAGTATCAGGCACGGACATACTGCTCAAAGCAACTCGCCAACCCTGCCCCGGCAATGTTAGTCGCTGGGGCAGCCGGACCTTAAAACTGGATGGTGAGTTATCTGGAAATTCAGGTGGGGGATCACTCGCTAAGGTCATGTAGAAATCACCGATAGTTCTCTCACCCTTTCCACTTGCGAATGGTCTTTGCATCGATCCAACTGTCATATTTATCAGACCATCCTTGCCAACGCACTTTGAGCTGATTTCCTTTGCATTGTAAAACCTTTTCTATGCGACAGAATCCGTCATCTGGTACGGTCACCAGTTGCAAATCTTGTCTGTAAAATGTACCTTCCACTTGAGTCCCATCCCATTTTTGTACTTTGTAGGTGGGTACTACCTCTGACACGACCCTACGGATCACAAAAACCTCTTCTGTCCACCCTGGCAAATACCCTTTTTCAAATGGTCGATGTTTCTTGTTCAAACGCACCCGTGTCCCTATTACCAAAAGCGTCTGCTTGTTCTTTTTCTTAGCTAGCAATCGTTTGTCGTATAGACGGTGCCATACTTGGGCCTCGTTGACGTCCGTTACGTTTTTTGGAGCTATGCCGATGCTCCGAATGCCTCCGATGAACGGTAGCGTTGTATCCCTGCACGATACTCTGTAAGACCTGTAAGTATGCTCGCGTGTTCTTGGCTGTCAAGTACCGGTACAGTTTCTCTTTCAAGGTGCGATTGAACCGTTCCACTAGGGCGGCTTTAGCGTCCCCATGCGTGCTAAAATGATGAATACCGTTCGTTTTCATCAAAGTCTGGAACGTTCAATTGTAAAATTCTTTGCCTGCATCTGTCTGCAATTTTTGCGGTGTGCGCCCAGCTCGTGTCTAGATGGTTTGCATGGCTTGCGTGACCGCTACCCCTGTCTTGTTCTTCAAGGGCTCGACCCAAGCATATTTGGACAACACATCTACTGCCGTTAAGGCGTATCGGTTCCCTTTGTTCCAACGTGCTAACCCTTGCAATTCAATCAAATCAGCAACCCATTGTTCATGGATGTTAAACACTAAGGTGGGTAATGTAGGGAAATGTTTTCGGCGGGGACAGTGTAACGTGTAGCCTAAGACCCCTTGCAGTAGGTTTTGGGCCTCGCGTCTTTTTAACCCATGTGCTTTGGCAAAAGCTTGGACCCTTCCCAAACTACCAGGCTCTTCCGGGAACTTGTACGTTAAGGGTGACGGTTTCATGACACTAACAACTTCAAAGTTTTACATCAACATTTTATTTATCTTGTAAAATGAAACGCACCGTCTTGGGTTAGAGGTTAGGGTTAAGGGTTTGGACGGTTTCCAGCAAAGAATCTCTTCGAGCGTGCCTTCATCATAGGCTTCGTTTTTCTCTTCCACGCACAATTCACACAACACCAAGTCTAACACATCACTCAACCGCGAGTGCCACAGGATCACTTCACGACATTTGGCCTCGTACAATGCTTGGTAACCCTGATCTAAACGTTTCAGACCGTTCAGTCCTCGTCTCATTTCCAAAACGCGATTATCTATCTCCTTTATATCCTCCTATCCTTCTTCCTGTATGCGTGTTTGCACCATTTCCTCCTCTTGCTTGATGGTAGCCCATCGTGTGGTATGTTTGATGATAGACTTTTCGAGATGGAGGCGACGCTTATCCAGGTTCCGCATTGTTTGGTGTTGACCTTGCATATCATTGTCTTTCATACAGTTATCCACAGACTTCAATTCCTTGACTTTTTCTCTCAATGCCTGTTCAACGTCAAAGGCTTGACGATGCCTTATTTGTCTTGTCCTACGGGCCTCCTCTTAACTCAATGCGTCATTCATGGTCTGCTTCTATCTCTGTCGCTGTAAACTATCGTTTTGGTGAAACGGCGAGTTCTTTTTCTACATTGATCTGGACATTGATTGGTTGAGTGAAACCATCCAATGACACGCTTCGAGCAATCAATCTTTCTTTCATCTTCCCAATGCTGTATTTCTCCGTTAACTGTCTTTGCACCCATCGATCACTAAACCCTAATCATATGGTATTGTTCTACAGGGGGAAACATCATCATACACTCTTCATGCCAAGGTTTTAAAACATCATTTTTGTTGACCGATAACATGGTTGCTTTTAGACACGCATCAGATTCTTCTGCTCTATTAAGCTTTGAATAACGCTCCCAAACATGATTTTTATAGCTGTTCCAGAACGCTTCGATTATGTCCTTATGCATTGGAAGGCGACATTTCTTTCTTTGGAGATGGCGCTCGTGTAACTGCTGCTTTTGAACTCGAGCCCTTCTTTGAAACTCTGAGCAACGTGATGTAACTTCGTCGTTATTCACCAGGTTTGTGTTAGGAATTCTTTCAAGACAGTCCCGTGTCTTATTTCTCTTTTTAAAAAAAGCTCTTGAAACCTCACTGTAGAAATGAACGTTTCTCATCCTCAGGCAATATGAAAAAACAGTGAGCAAGAAGGACGCTTTTCAAACATTGTGTCCCTCAATGTATGATGGACCGGTGACATCATTAGGAACCAATCACAGGAAGATATATTTTGCTTTTCATTGGAACTCTATTTCCCCCAACGATTCGAAAACATGTTCTGTAAACTGCGCCACGGGTCTGTATGAGCTTCCATGTTTTGCGTACCGATGATGGCGCATGTCTTACCCATCAATGGTTCGAGGCAGGCTTCAAACCTGTCCTCAACATGATCATTCTCGAACCAGCGATTATGCGTCACCGAGTACAGATACAAGGGTTTGTGCATCAGGCGTGCCATCTCTACGCCCCATCCCGTCCCACCATCCACACACTCTAATCCTTGACTGTTTTGTGCAAATTTCCCAAAAGCGTACACAGTATCAGCTTTCTTTATAATCCAATAATTGCGCAGCAAAAACCTGTTGAATTTACAAGATGAAGAAGGATATGTACGCTGTAACCGTTTATTGGCAGCTCGACAGGCGAGATCCGCTTCTGTGTCCGAGGAGTTACACCAGATCATGTTTATGCGCGGTACATCAAGAGATAAATCCCCCGGATACGAGGCTGCTGAGGCATGAACAAGTTTGGGATCATGACCACCACAGAGACACAAGCCTTTCTCATTCACTCGGGTGATAGGGTGATTGTAAGGGAGAATGCACATAACACGCAACCGATATTGCCACGCCCATCGTATGGCCCAGGCATCGGTGCCTTTAGCGCTTCCGGTGATCACTGTGATCTCGCTCGGTTTCGACATTCGTTCACTCTCACTCACAACGACAACTACATCAATCATATGGTTGTATTCTCTTTTTATTGTAACATTGAACCAATTAAAAACTATTTTACAATATTGAACACAGTTCATGCGGTATTGGAAAAACATCCATCAGATAGGCGCTGGGCCATGCGAGAGGCCTTTTGAAAGGCGGATGGTGTTTGGGATGTGTTCTCGAACGATCTTTCCTTCTGCTTGTATGGGTGATGTCGAAATGGCACTACGTTCTGTTTCTTCTTTGGTTGGTAAGCCACCAGACGTGGTTTAAAGTTTGGGTATCGAGGATGTTGCGGTGGTGGATTCAGTTTCTCTAAGGTGAAGACTAGGATGTTATGGTTCTAGGGAGTGTTCAACCATTGGAAGTAGGGGCATGTGCGGCTCCGACAGCTGAAATACATGCGGCCAGGGTTCTTCTCAGATTTGCTCTGTTTCAGAGTGGAAGGTTTATCGCAGTAACACAGCATCTTTGGCCATTCGGAATGCATTTTGTCGATGTTAATCACAAGCTGAGGGTGCCGTTGTTTCTCCACGGCTTGTAAGTACTGGTTTACTTCTTGTTGGCTTGCAATGAAGGCACAGGGGTACTCAGGACATTTCACGTAATTAAAACCGTTGTCTGATGTTCGGTACTCCAACAAACAACCATGAAAAGGTAATCAGGTCATCAGGTCATCAGGGATCTGCCCCATGAGTATTTCAATAGTGGTGGGCTCGTTGGGCTCCCATCCTTCTCCTTCTTGGTAGGTCTGCTCCACGACTTGCACAGCGGGTGTGGCTGGGGGTGGCAATTCCTTTATCTCCTCCATGGTCATAGCGTTGGTTCCTCCGCATGTTTTTGTGACTTCTGGTTTCTTGCTGGTAGGTGGTTTGGATGGCCGAGTGGGTTTTCGAATTGGAACGATTTGTTCTTTCTTCTCAGACATGATATAGTCTCATGAAAAAAAGTAAGCTACAGCGACGCTTTTAAAACCGCAAAACGTTTGTCCCTCAAGCTATGATGGGCCAGTGACATCGTTAGAAACCAATCATAAATGACCTATTTGCCTTTTGATTGGCTCTCGATGAGGTCATGGTTGTTTCTGATTGGTTTCCGATGAGGTCATCTGGTGTACTTGTGATTGGTTTGTTTTCCTTAGTCTTGTCTTTGCTTCGCTGCGATCTCTTATTCACAGTTCAACTCCAGAGCAGGCCAGAGGCTCTCTCTCTCTCTCCAAACCAGGCTAGTCACATACCGATAAAGGTGATATGCACATACAGTACTATTTTATGCGCACCTTACGAAACATTATTTTAGGGTTACGTTTCTTTCTTTGTCATTCTCATCGACGAAAATATCCTCGTATTGGAACATGACCGGCATCTCATTAACCTAACCCTAAATTATGCGACATTAGGGTTACAACTAACATTGCGTCATGCTTACGAAACATTTATTTCAGGGTTACGCGCGTGTTTTTGTTTCACGTGTTAGGGTTACAGCTGCGTTGCTCACGTGTTGTTTCACGTGTTAGGGTTACAACCGTCATTGCGTCATGCCCCAGCTTGCCCCTAATTTATGCACGCTCCCTTCTTTTGTCTTTTGATTGATGACGTCATTTGATGAATACTCGTCAAATCCGGTCTGAATAATCCCACACAACTACTCATATGTGTAGGCAACTGATCCAACAGCAAGGAATACGATGTTCGCCTCCTTTCGGGAAATGCGATTTGGTGGCTAATTTGTTCTTGCTGTTGGTCATGGTCAAGATCAGATGAAGCCGATTGAACACCTCCTCTTGCATGTGTGCTGAGCCGTGAATCGGGTTGATCTTCATACTCTGAGTCATGGTTATCGGAACTGCTGCAGTGCGCAAGACTTAGAAGGGAATCTGACGCCATTCTTAGTTTCGATCTGTAGAAAAATAAGGAGAGCAAACAACGCAGACAAGCACAGATCTTTACGCTGTGAGAAGAAATATTGAAGTGAATCCAGTTTAAAATCGTTTGGATAATACATTGCATGCGTGCTCTCGCTGCTGCACCTTAGTCACGTGGCCAGTTGCTTCACGTCAGTTGCAAAGAGGGAACTGGGCTCTACACAGGAAAGAAAATAGGTACCTCTCAGCAATGTGTTGCATTGCGAGTAATATTGTAAAACTGTCATATTTAACTTAATTACGGGATAGCTCTAACTCTCCTGAGTAATCTGTGCATCAACAGCTTGGCAAGTTATATTCTTTTCCAATGGCAGTCATTTGACTATAGCACGTTGCAAATTTACATCGCATTCCTGAAAGCCAAGACTAAGGGCTAAAAGTAATGCTGACTCAGCACATATAATCCTATGACATCATGACCAACGTACAGCACATTGTCCACTGAACATGTGTAGCAAGTTTGAACGTCATACCTTGAGACGTTAAGACGTTATGATGGTTTAAGTTGGGTTTGGTAGCTTTTGTGCATAGCAGAAACGCCTCTAAAACATGGGTATAGGGTAAGAGTCATAGCTTAGCTGCTGAAAAAGCAAACCCAACTTTTAGTTAAGGAAAATGTAGCCAATGGTCCAATGTGTCACCGAAAGAAATTTGAAGACAGTTCGTTAAAATCCAAGACCTTCAAAGAAAGGCAAAGTTGCGCAAATTTGCACGTCAGTTTACATAGGGGAGCTGGGTTCTAGTTTTAAAAGCCAAAATAGGAAGTATTCACGTGACGTCATTTCCGCCATGTTGGTGGACCAAAACAAAAGATCTCTCAGCTTCTTTTGTTCGTCCAGCAGAAGTCGTACATTTCTCTATTGTTATTGGTGTCCCTAGAGGTTGGTTGAAAACGTCCTATACTGCGAAATTGTGACGGCTTATTTGGAGCGAAGGGAGTGATGTAGTAAGTGGGAAAAGTGTCTGTGAGGTTGGTAGTAAAGTGTACAAGCGTCTAAGGGCGCGTTCGATTGACCCAATTCCGGGATAACAATACGTGGAGTAATGATTTAAAACACTATGTGTGGCGTTTTACAGCAACAAGGATAATAAAGCTATGTTTAAAATAACATTTTAGCAGATGTTTGACAATATTAATATGAATCTCCACAAAAACGAATGATTTCTCACTTGTATTTGTGTATTCCTATTCCGTATTCCTACTATGTATTCCTATTCCGGGATACGGTCAATCGAATGTGCCCTAAGTTTGATGGAAGAGGTAGAGCTTGGAGAAGACGATATTGTGAAATACCGGCAAACTGTCGAGTTATTGAGGCTAGCTATAGGTATGTGGAGAACACATAAAAAAGTGAAAAACGAGAAAACAACGATGCTCTTGGCTGGGAGTCGAACCGCCTACCTAGCTGGTGCAGAGAGAAGAGGCGTTAAGCGGCGGCGCCACAAAAAAGCCAGTTGCGCTACAGAGACGTGCCTTGATAAGCGGAGTATAAGCGGAGTATAGCATTAGCATTGCAGCAATTACAGGATCCGGTGAGGCGTCTAAATGACTAAGGCACTTAGCCTTCATGAGCGGCACAGCGTGCTCTTGGAGAGGTACACCCAAACCACCCTCAACCACCGGGGCATGGAAGAAAGGTATTGGAGTGTCCTTCGCCAAATTCTAACCAGGACCGTAGAGCAGATCTTACCATTTGATCCAACCATTTAAGATACTTGGCGGATGCCGGCGCATGGGCCAGCTGGTGCTGACATTTCGGCAGTAGATGGTACGTAGCGATATGGAACCCACGAAATACTCGCCAGACCCTCCCTCAAGAGCTCCTCAACCTTCGCCCTGATACGTCGGGGCGAAATATCAACCCCAAGGCACCAATAGACTTGGCTCACCGTGACAGCTGGAAGTATGTCGCCCGCTATCCGAAAATAGGGGTGTGAGTTAACAACCCACTTCTTCACTTTTCCATCAATATCAATGCGCATTGACGCCGACTTTCCCCCCATGCCTGAGCTCACGCTCAGACTACAGAGGGCGAGCTGGGATTTCATCTCTTTAGCGAGCGACTGCAACCCACTAGGGATTGTCGCGAACAACGCAATGTCGTCCACAAATGCGCCATGATTGACCCTCAGGCCTCCCATCTCGCATCCCAGACCAGGAACCAAGCCAGCCAGACGCATATCAATAACGGCGCTCAAAGGGTCGCCCTGCCTAACACCCCTGCCCAACCTAATGGGGCTGCTCAGCTCCAGGCCAATCCTCAGGGTAGTAGTCGCATTGCTATACAGCTCACGAATATACCCCAAGAATGGCGTTGGAACTCCGAGGCGTGCAGCCGCCACAAGGATCGACTGGTTAGAGACCGAGTCGAACGCCTTCTTCCCGTCCACGAAGGCCACATTAAGCGGCCTTAGGCTATCTTGAAGGTGTTTGATAACCGTCTGAAAAAACCATACCGAATCCGCTACGCCATTGCCAGCTCGAAAGGCTTCTTGGCGGGTATTGAGTCATTCGCTCTCCAAGGATCCGATGAAAGCACCTCACCACGATGTCAGACATCGTGATGGGACGGTACTGCACCGGCTCCTCAGCTCATGCACACTTGGGGAGCAGTACAGTCTCACCGCGGCGCAGCACAGTTGGCAGGTATCCGGCCAAGAGCCATCAATTGAAGTGTCCAGCCAACTCTTCAGCTGGTATGGCCTTCACGTCCGACAGTTTTTTACCTTCCGGACCTGATGCACCGTCCTTAATCTTCTTCAGGGCCCCTGATACATACTCCACTGATATAGGATGTAACAACTCCCAGTGCACATCTCCTATGGCAGGAGGTGCCCGAGAGTCGGGAACAGAAGGAGTTTCAAAAAGGTCGTGCCAAATGGCTCCTCGTTGTCCATTGGTGGGGAAGCAGGAGGATTGCGCCAAGCCCCTGTGATGACTTCTTGGGCACAACGTGTACAATCCCTGTCGTAGCAGCGCTGCACCCGGGCGTATTGTGCCCTCCTCTTAGCACGCCCTCCTTCAGGAACCTTGCGGGGTTCCCAGGCATGCTGGCATCCACAGCTTCCCTGACCCAGCCAGCGGGCTGGCCAGGCACGATGTCCTCAAGCCGAAGCTCGCCCAGGATACTCCGAATCCTTAACCGCCTTAATGAGATCGGCCGCCCAGTCCTGGGTCCGCTCTTCCGAGCTCATCGACTGGGCTTCCGGCCCCATTGGGGTCCCCTCGGATGGCATCAACGGTGCGCCATCTTGCATTCTATCACTGGCACTCAGGGATCGCATTATGTCTCGATACACAGCCCCCTTCCTGACACCTCGAACTGCTTCGTATGTCCTGTCCGGTATTTGTGAAACCAATTTCTCAACACTGACCCTTCCCGCAGCTGCCCGCACTATTTTCAATCTCCTTTCACGCTAGCAGGACCATTTCCTCATGTTCCCAGCGTTCCTTTTTCCTCTCCCCCGGCACATTGGCGAGATTGTACTCCTCCGGGTGAGCACTCTGTCGATGTTGTGAGAGCCTGCATTGTACTGGGAAATGCCTGTGGCAGTCCGGGCACTGCAGCAAACTCACTCGATCAGATCTCACACCCTCCAGCCGATTGTTGCGTAAGGGAGCCACAGCGGCAGCCCCCTCTAAATTCCGTATATGACTAGCAACAAGAAAAGGAAACTTGCCGGGGTTGTTAGCCCCAACAAGCCTGGGTGAGTCTTAGCTTCCCCAGGATAACACTCCCCACCAACTCCCTCCGGTGGACAGCAGAGACAGATGACGAGACGTTCGATTGAGACAGAAGGCACCACCACCACCCCAGCTAATGGGCACAGGGTAAACCAATTGCATCTTCCCTTCCAGCCAGCCTATAGCCCTTTTCTCCTACCAGGCCACACTTCCCCAAACTCTGGCGGGGGGTGGTGACCAATGATGTAACTGCGGACCCCCAACTCCTGCGGGTGTGGTCATGCTGGTTCAAATAATTCAATTATACCACCGTACCATTGGTCCATCAGCACTAGATTGAGTGACTTGGAGTGCCACAATGTGCAGGCACATGCACCCTGGTGCCAGCACCATAGGCCAAGGGAGCGACGCAGGAAGACCCCACGCCCCTCCACCCAACGTGATGGACCGTCTTTCTTCATACACATTTCAAGGGCCAAAGAACTGACAATAGGATCTACTCCCGGAAGGGGAAACCGATCTTACTCGTTCACGAACCATGTCTCAATTTGTGAAGGTCATATGATGACCTAGCCATGGCCCAGCCCCCGGCATGGTACCAGGGGACTAGAACCCTGGACCAAATATCACTCCGTATCCACTCGAAGGAAAAAAGGTGAGAAATGCCACCCCGAGTACTGATGCCTCTCGCCGTGGCAGGAACGATGATTACCGCCCTGGGTATCCCCAGGGCGAACGGCCCACGCCAATCCCTGGAAGGGTCTCATGCACCTCTACACAACAACAGCAGTGCCCCCGCCAGCGAACATATCCCTTGGCTCACCGCTGCTCGCTCCTACAGCCCGCCAGCCGTACCGCCCCTGAGGTGCGGCACTTCGGGCTTACAGCCACATAACACTTTCATGAAGTGCTCGACAGAGGCTGCAGTTGTTCACAGCTAACCGGGAGGAGCTTACCGACAGGGGGTTGTGGAGATTTTGCCCTGTAGGCCAGGGCTCCGCCATTCTGGCCTGCAGCCTGCTTCTGGTAGGCTCGTCGCAGACCATATGCGGGCCGGTTGCCGTGGGAAACTCGTCTCCGTGGCGAGGTAACCTATAATACCGTCACGCTCCTCGCTTAGCACGCCCAAGATGGGCAGTGTTCCACGAGGGCCCTATAGTCACACGGAAAGGAATTGCCGCAGTGACCCTAACCGTGAAGCCGCTTTCTACCGACCAAAATTTACCAAAAATTTGATCGGCTTCCGGCGGCAGGTTTAGAGACGCCTGGCTTCACCCAACATTCTCAGCTAAGTTCCACCTGTTAATGTATGCGGGTAGGCCCGGGAGGAAACACGAATCGCAACTCTCTTGGGGAAGAGAGTCATAGTTACTCCCGCCGCTTACCCATGCTTGGGTGAATTTCTTCACCTTGACATTCAGAGCACTGGGCAGAAGTCACATTGCATCAACACCGTTCTCCAGCCTCGCAATGCTACGTTTTAATTAAACAGTTGGATTCCCCTAGTCACTGCCCGTTCCAAGTTTGCCGTTCCCGGCCCCTCTGCCCCCTCTTTGCAGGTGGGGAGACGAGGCCTCGACCTTCTACGCCCCGCCCGTCCGGGCCGGCCCGCCATTAGAGACACGCCAGACCAGAAAAGCAAGCAGAAAGGCGCTTCTGCCCAGAGGCCCAAGGTGACCCGACGCTTAGAGCCAATCCTTATCCCGAAGTTACGGATCTGATTTGCCGACTTCCGTGTTCACCGTCCTGCTGTCTGGAGCAACCGATACCTTTTCTGGGATCTGATGAGCGACGACTCAGGCACTGTGACCCAGCGTTGAGTTCATTCCACATCGCCAGAGTTCTTACCGATTGAAAGTTTGAGATTAGGTCGAGGCCGCCTTGGCCCTGAGGCCTCTAATCATTGGCTTTACCTGATAAAACTGCATTCGTAGAGCGCCACCTATCCTGAGGGAAATTTCGGAGGGAACCAGGTATTAGACGATTCGATTAGTCTCTCGCCCCTATACCCAAATCAGACGATCGATTTGCATGTCAGAATGGCTATGGGCCTCCACCAGAGTTTCCTCTAGGTTCACCCTGTTCAGGCATAGTTCCCCATCTTTTGGGTCCCAACGGCCGCGCTCTCACTCCAACCCGAACCTCGCACGAGTGCGGGTCGCGGGTGGGTCAAGAATGTGCCCCGAGGAAGCAAACTTCCTCCCGGATCTCGCCTCCTTTCACTTTTGTTGCGCCCAAGGGTTTCCTTCACTCAAAGAGTAGCGCGCACGTCGGACTCCTCGGTCCGTGTCTCAAGATGGGTCGGACAGACCCGGCAGGTCCTTGACATCTCGGATGCGCTAAGTGAGGATGCGCCGTCCCCCTAGAACGGACGCCAGTCGTACAGGCACCGCGTGCGGTCCCCAACGGTCGAACGCCGAAAGGGAAGTTGGCGTCCCGGCCGAAGCATGGCTCAAGCCACAAAACACCTCGGTCGGTCCAGGCGAGCCTCGCGCTTCGCCGAGCTGTAAACGGCCGCGGAACACTGCAAAAAAGCACGGACGGCGACCCACCTTCCCGACGGGTCTCTGAACGAGCCCCGGTACCAACCCACATCGACGCGCACGCCGGAATTGGCGCTTCGGAGTTGGCGCTTGGCCGAGTCCGTGCGTTTCCCTCTGAACGGTTTCACGCACTCTTAAACTCTCTTTTCACCTTTCCCTCGTGGTATTTGTTCGCTATCGGTCTCACACCAGTATGTAGCTTTAGATGGAGTCTACCACCCGTTTCGGGCTGCATTTCCAAACAACCCGGCCCTGGGTCTCGCCTAGAGACCCGGGTTCTCACCCTCCACGACACGTCCTTCCAGGTGACTTCGGTGCAAACCCGCACTGGGCCTGGATAGCGCTTCTCTCAACTATAACTCGCCACAGCCCTCTTGTTGGGAGGTGGGCGATTTTCAATTTGAGCCATTTCCCGCTTCACTCGCCATTACTGAGGGGAATCCTAGTTAGTTTCTTTCCTCCGCTTATTAATATACTTAAATTCAGCCGGTAGTCTTGCCTGATCTGAGGTCGTACAAGTTTACGTGTTCCTCTCTGTTTACGGTTAGGTTTCCATCGGTGGGCGATGAACGAGTTGCTGTCGTCCACCGGCATTCTACATTTCAAGGGACACAGCCTCTTCCCTTTAAGGAGGATATGCTGTGACACCTCAACACCGTCTTTCCTCGCAAAGAAGAAAGACACATAGTGTATTCGACCCTAAGACAGATATGCTCGCGGGACCAGGGCCCGAGAGTGCCCTTTGCATTCAAGGATTCAATGATTCACTGTCTTCTGCAATTCACACTACTTATCGCAGTTGGCTGCGTTCTTCATCGATGCGTGAGCCAAGAGATCCACCGTTCTGAGTTGTTTTTCACATTTTTTCGTATCTTTGGTCATTCTTACTATTGACAATTGGAGAGAAAACAAAGACATGCGAACCAGGGGAGGGCTGACTGCTACGCACACAGCATTTGACGACCGCTAGATCGACCCCCCCAAATGTTTTGCAAGAAGATGATTCAAGTACAGTTCACACGGGAGACGGACTCCACTTGGTCAAACGACGTTAATGATCCTTCCGCAGGTTGACCTACAGAAACCTTGTTACGACTTTTACTTCCTCTAAACGATCAAGTTCGACCAACTTTCCCCCTCGGTGAAGCTCCAAACACCACAACCTGAAGGCTGCAGCTTAACGGAGTCCGGCAGTGGCAGGGCGGGAGGCCTCGCTAAATCGTTCATTGGTAGTAGCGACGGGCGGTGTGTACAAAGGGCAGGGACGTAATTGATGCCGGCTGGTGACCGATAAAGTCGAATTCCTCGTTCGAGACGGACAATTGCAACCATCTGTCCCCAGCACAACGACGCCTGGCAGGTTGCCTGGACCCCTCGGCCCGGAACGAGCGAGACTCTCTGCCGTCGTCAGTGTAGCGCGCGTGTGGCCCTGAACATCTAAGGGCATCACAGACCTGTTATCGCCTCTCCCCACCTCCGCCTTGCGTCGGACTTGCGGTCCCTCTAAGAGGATCCCCTGAAGCAAAGAAGCTTCGGGGGCCCCAACTAGCAGGGCGAGGTCTCGTTCGTTCACGGAATTAACCAGACAGATTGCTCCACCAACTAAGAACGGCCATGCACCACCACCCATAGCATCGAGAAAGAGCTCTCGATTTGTCAATCCTAGCCATGTCCGGACCCGGTGAGTTGCCCGTGTTGAGTCAAATTAAGCCACAGGCTCCACTCCTGGTGGTGCCCTTCTGTCAATTCCTTTAACTTTTCGACCTTGCGACCATACCTCCCCCGGAACCCAGACCTCTCGGTTTCCCAGGAAGGTGCCGAGGGGGTTTTCTTTCAAAATCCCCCCCGATCCCCGGTCGGCAACATTGACGGTCGGAACTAGGACGGTATCTGATCATCTTCGATCCTCCGACTTTCATTCTTAATCGAGGAGAGAGTGCTTGGCAGACGCTTTCGCAGCCGGTCGTCCTTCACCGATCTAAGAATTTCACCTCTGATGACGAAATACAGGTGCCCCCAACCGTTCCTCCGTCCACCATCACTCCGGTCCGTGGCACCGAGAAAAACAGGACCCGAGTCTGTTCTGTCATTCCATGCCTATGCGTTCACTCGAGATTCACGCCCCACTTTGAACACTCCAATTTTTTCAAAGTCACACCCTCCGAGTCTGGCGCACCCGTTAAAGGCACGGAGACTGGCCTCTGCGGTGGGAGGGCAAGCCACCCACATGTAGCCCCTCGTAACTTAAGAGGCACGACACGGTAACCTGCCCGAAATCCGACTACGAAGCTTTTTAACTGCAACAACTTTAATATACGCTATTGGAGCCATCAGAAGGGCCGAGTGGCGACCAGACCCAGCAATCCGACCGCTCTTTTCGCGGGGACTGGCGACATCACCAGAGCATCCGACACAGTTTAACTTCGAACTGTACCTGTGGGATGGCCTCAGGCTGTCCAGTGCACTGCCTCCCACCTATCAGAGCGGACCTGTGACCTTTGCTGACCTGTGTGATTGGCAGCACTATGTGGCGTGGCGATGAGGAAGGAACGCCTGCTGGCCGCCGAGGACAGGGACAGCCGAGAGCAGAGGCGACTGCTGTTCAACAAGACGCGCATGTTCTACAAGTCCGGCAAGCTGCTGGGTGAGAAGATGAGAACCGGAAATGAGGGCTTCGACCGTAACCTCTGACAGTTGCAGCTGGATCGGTTTGGCAACGTGATGGCCCTGTTCGCGCCTTCCTTGAGCGACCACAGCGTTTACTTTGTACACGGCCTTCCCCAACGCCTGGTGGCATTGCTGCACAGTGGCATGGTGCCCGGCAACATAGTGATGGCGGCGAAAATCAGCAACCAGGCCATCTGCAGTCTGGCTGCGGGAGATGTAGCCAGCTTCCTCTACAAGGAGATGGTGAGAGGTCAGGGTCTCACCACGTCCGAATTGATGCTGGCGCACAACAGTGCCCTCAAGTACGTGGGCAAGAGGGACAAGCCGGCATGACTAGTAGGGATCATGTTCAGGCACAGAGTGGAGTTCCTGACCCTTGAGGCCCTGTCAGGGGAGCAGCTGCAGACTGTAGCTGATGCCACCAACACCCACTGGAGAGAGAGTTCTTTGACTGGCCGGAAGAGATGAAAGAAAAACAAAAGCAAAACCAAAAAGCACAACATACAGATCACCGGAATTTTTATACCACAAAATCTTGACAGTAATTTTAGGAGGGCAAGCTAGTGACTGATTACATGTTCATGTTGTTCTTACCGTCTCAGTGCTCCAGGGAGGAGGGCGAGCAAGAACGAAGAGATCCTTGGCAGATTTCTCCAGCAGCCCAACACAATCTTCGGGAGACGCTGGTAAAGCAGAAAATCGAAGATACATGGAACGCCTGCAAGAGGAACTGTCTTTGCCTGGGGACCGCAATCACAAGAACCTGCTCGTCACAAGGAAGCGACGACTACGACCAGAACTGTCCTTATTCGCTGCTGGCAGAACGAGGCGGTCGAGTTTCTGAAGCCACCTCGCGGTGCAGCAATCACACTTGTGGTGCATATGCCCTGGTCAACCAGCTGGACGTCTACGAACTGACGGACGTCGGCAGGCCAAGAACCGTCGCCTGTCTCTCTTGCTGCGGCTGTCCGAGCACATTGTCATCCACATGTTTCGCCCCGACCTGACAGAGGAGGAGTGAAAAGATCTCTCGCCCGTGCTCTGTTCGTTCTGTGTTGCGGAATCAGTCGCCCTTGGAACATCACCAACGTGGGCTGTCTGACCCAACACTGCCCCAATCTTGATTTACTTGCGCCTGTCTAAGGGCTGGGGAGAGTTCGGGAATAACCCGTCCAAGATCGGCAATGCTGTGGCTTACCAGGTTCTCGACAGAAACCAGTTGGCCACCTTGCTTTACCTCCCTCACACCTGCATTTCCCGTGCGGACAGTGCCTGGTAACACTATTTGCCGACCGAAGACCTGGGGCGAGAAGAGGAGACATTGCGGGTGGTATTCGCCGGCTGTCTTGGCAGACATCAGGCACCTAAGGCTAATGCAGTAGCTAGGTAACAGACACTGTCCTCCGAAAGGTTTGCATCGGTTTATAATCGAGCCAGCAAGGTGTGAATGCAGTCCTCGTCAAATTTGAAATTGGTTGTTTTGAGGAGTTGAAATCAGACATTTCAGATAGATCTTAATTGACACAAATAAATTCAATCATTGACCTTGCTGGCTCGATTGTTAAGTGAACATTGTCTAGGTTCAAACATCGAACTTGAAGGTGTGGCCAGTAGCATGAGGCCTTCTAGTTTCTTGCCCGTCGTCCACAAACGGGGGAGTCTTTCTTATTGGCATGTTGAGATGCAAAAAAATTGATGGAATTGCTTTGGCCTCACTCAAATTAATTCACTTGAAAAGTTGAGCACACAAAGCCGGTTAAAACAGAACTTTGTCATTGCTTTCAAGATAATTTACTATTATTATTATAGTGTCATAAAAGTTTTCTTGCAATAGACCATTTTACAGTTGTAGCTAAGTTACCTGGCCTACGAATGGAAGCGAGGCTGCCGGTGATCCTGTTTTGATACAAACCTCCGTGCTTTTGTAATGTTAATACGGACTAACTAGAATTACAACAACACAATTTGTATTTGTGGGAACTTTTACATCTTCAGTTCCCACGGCCTGCTCCCGTCTGACCTTGTAACTAAGTCGGTAGAGCGGTGGAGATCTAACCCGAAGGTCGTGGGTTCAATTCCCACCCTGGTCAGAGTTTTTCTCTGTCCTTGTGTGGGCTCATTTCCATCAGTAGGGCTAACGCTCGCATGGTTCATATGGGATAGAATTCTAGCACTACACATTACACTCTATTCAGTTAACTCCATTCATAGGCTAGGTCACTGAGCAAACAACTGTAAATAGGCCTATTGTTCTGATTCTTTATATGTAAAGACAATTCCCAGTGCCTTAACAGTATTGACCCATTTTAATCCTAAGGGTGCCTCTGTATTATTTCGAGACGATCCAATCCACATGGCTTCTGTTTTGGAATAGTTAACGCTTAAACCCGAGAAGGCTTCATATTGATCAAACAGATGAAAAATACGTTATGCCAGGAGCTCATCAAGAGGAGCCTCTATCTCCCATACTTGGCCTCGGAGTCAACCCTTCCAGCTGTCACGGTGAGCCAAGTCTATTGGTACCTTGGGGTTGATATTTCGCCCCGACGTTTCAAGGCGAAGGTTGAGGAGCTCTTGAGGGAGGGTCTGGCGAGGATTTCGTCGGCTCCCCTGAAGCCTCACCAGAGGCTCTACATCGCTACGTACCTCCTACTGCCGAAATGTCAGCACCAGCTGGCGCATGCTCCGGCATCCGCCAGGTATCTTAAATGGTTGGATCGAATGGTAAGATCTGCTGTACGGTCCTGGTTGAAATTGGCGACGGACACTCCAATACCTTTCTTCCATGCCCTTATGGTTGAGGGTGGTTTGGGTGTACCTCTCCAAGAGCACGTTGTGCCGCTCATGAAGGCTAGGCGCCTACGTCGTTTAGACGCCTCACCGGATCCTGTAATTGCTGCAATGCTAAGGACAGTATCAGCGAGTGCAGGCATGGCCAAGCAGACCCGTCGGACGTTGTTGAACGGTCGTGAGATTTCATCGTCTCATGAACCGAAGGCGACCCTGGCGGCAATGCTCCACCAGTTGGTGGATGGCCGTGGCGTTGCAAATGCTTCACAGGTGCCAGAGTGTCATCGCTGGGTAAACTCGGCGGTGATCAAAACATCGCAAGATCATATGTTGCTGCCATTAATTTTAGGGGAAACCTGATTGGCACCGCGCTGAGACGTTCTCGAGGCCGGCCTCAAGCCTTGAATAGATGTGACTGTTGCGGCAGGGTAGACTCCCTGGGACACATCTTACAGGTGTGTCCTGGGACTCACGCATCTCGTGTTGCACGGCACGATAAGATCCTGGATCTGGTCGGACAGGCGTTGACCCAGAAAGGGTCCGCCATCTCCCGAGAGCCTGCTATTCCCACTTCGGCGGGAATACGTAGGCCAGATCTAGTTGTCGCGCATAGTTCGGCTGTGACTGTCATCGACGTCACGATCGTAGCCGACAATGCTGACCTGACGCAGGTCCATGGCAGCAAGTGTGAGTACTATGACACCCCGTCGATACCTGAGTGGATTCGGGATCGCTACAGTAAGAATGACATTTCTTTTTCCTCTGTAGCGCTCAATTGTAGGGCTCTATGGCTTTGCCATCAGCCTGGGGGCTATGAAGCCAGGGAGTGAGCTGGGCGTTCCTCTTCAAGCCTTGCCTTTTTCCAAAGGTGTTTGGTCTGTCCCGAGACAGCGTCAGGTTGGGAGTTTGGCTGGGGGCGGCACATCTGTCAAAACGTAATGCAGGTGTCCTAAGGTCAGCTCAGGCAGGACGGAAACCTGCCGTAGAACAAAAGGGTCCAAGCTGGCTTGACCCGGACTCTTGGTAGCAGTTCGGTGCAATTAATCGGCGCGAAAGCGTGGCCTACCGATCCTTTGGCCCCTTAGGAGTCTTAAGCCAGAGGTGTCAGACAAGTTACAGCAGGGGTAACTGGCTTGTGACAGCCAAGCGTTCGTAGCGACGTTGCTTTTTGATCCTTCGATGTCGGCTCTTCCTATCATTGCGATGCAGAAGTCGCCAAGTGTTGGATTGTTCACCCACCGACAGGTACGTGAGCTGGCTTTAAACCATCGTGAGACAGGTTAGTTTTAGCTGTGAAAGCATTCGGCCAGGAATTCTGCTCAGTGCGAGAGGAACGGCAGACTGGTACCGTTGGTACCTGCACCGTCCCGACCGAGCCATAGTGCCAAGCTACCATCCCTCATTGATTGTGGGCTTATGACTGAACGCCTCTAAGTCAGAATCCATGCTGTATTCGAACGACCGTCCTATGTTAAGACTGATACCAGTTTAGGGGTCATCGTTTTCGGATGGTGGCCTCCTACGTCTCTGATGGGCAAGCGGGTCAGCATGCCCGCATTGCCCAAACCCATACGCAAATGTACGCTCGTAGGACAGAGATCCTTTGCAGACGACTTAAAAGAGAACGGGGTATTGTACGTTGTAGAGTAGCCTGTCGCTACGATCATCTGAGATTCAACCTTTGTTCTAAGATCGATCTTTTATTTTTCTCCAAGTTAGGCAGTGACTCCCGTCTGCCTGGCTAAATAAACGTAATAAACGTGTTCGCCCTTGCAAATCACCTTGGATTACTTCGCAACTCAAAAAGCGCTTGCATGCACGAGATAGTCTTAAGTTAAAAGCCACTCGTTCTGGTAATGCGGAGGACTGGCGTAAATTCAAAAAACTTCGCAATATAGTAAACAATGAAATCAAACGTGCGAAAGAATGTCACTATAAGCATGCCCTCAATGAGTACCAAGGTGATCCACGCAACACTTGGCGGATTGTCAATGAGCTTATGTCTAGGAAATCACACAAGTGTGTCATTAGCGAACTTAAGCTCCCCTGTGGCAATTCTATTTATAATTCTCATGAGTTGTCTAACGCCTTTAATGATCATTTTCCTTCCATTGGGCCTAAGTTAGCAAATGATATTCACGCCAATGAAGACAATTCTTCTCATTTGGATTATTTAGCTGAGACTGGTCACTGCACATTCGAACTAAAACCGACCAGCGTCTCTAAGGTTCTTCTTCTTTTATCCAGATTATGTGAGTCAAAATCTACTGGTTTGGACAGAATATCTGCAAAACTCTTGCGCGAATGTGCTGACTTAATAGCCGAATCACTCTGTACTATTTTTAATCATTCTATTGTTTCTGGAATTTTCCCTGATGAATGGAAACTTTCGAAAGTCATCCCCTTGTTTCAACAGGGTAATCGTTCAGATCTAAATAATTACCGCCCAATTTCAGTAATTCCAGTTGTAGCTAAAGTCTTTGAGAGAATTATTTATGATCAACTCTATAATTACCTTACTATACACAAACTCATTTCAAGACACCAATCGGGATTTCGACCTCTTCATTCCACTGTCACTGCCTTACTTGGAGCTACCGATAGCTGGGCTTACAACATTGACCAAGGTAATGTAAACGCAGTCGTTTTCTTGAATTTAAGAAAGCCTTTGACACCGTCGATCACGATATTCTTTTGTCTAAACTTGCGAAATATGGTGTCAGTGGCACTTCATACAATTGGTTTAGATCATACTTGGACTGCCGCAAGCAACGATGTTTTATAAATGGTTCTCTCTCTGGGGACCATTTCCTTACTTGTGGTATACCTCAAGATACAATTCTGGGTCCACTCCTTTTTCTAATATATATTAACGACTTACCTTACTGTCTATTAAATTCTGAACCTCGAATGTATGCTGACGACACACACATAACTTTTGCTAGTAATAACACCCAAAGTATTAACACTGTTTCAAATGAGGATCTTGCTAGAGTTGAAAAATG
>NC_090892.1:72489308-72492986 GCF_036669925.1 Montipora capricornis | reverse complement strand
TTATTCACAGTTCAAACCCAAGGGAGAGAGCAGCGCCCCAAAAGCTTCTCTCTCTCTGGCCTCTCTCTGCTCTCTCTCCTCTCTATCTCTCTCTCGCAAAACTCAGGCTAGTCATCATGAACCGATAAAAATGATAGTGCACACAGCAAGGTACGGTTTTAGGCGCAACGTCCCTTACGAAACATTGACTTTAGGGTTACGTTTCTTTCTTTGTACAATTTCTCATCGACGAAAATTATCCTCGTATTCGGACACAGGACCGGCATTCATTAACCCAAAACCCTAGATGTATGCGACTCGTTTTAGCGTTACAACCGACACATATGCTGTTCATGCTTCTACGAGAACATTATAGGGTTACAGCTGCGTTGCTAACGTGTTGTTTCACGTGTTAGGGTTAACCAACCGGTCATTGCGCCATGCCCCGCAAACTTGCCCCTAATTTATGGCACCGCCCCCTTCTTTCTGTTCTTTTGATTGACTGACGTCCTTTGCTGGCTACCTGTCAAAATCCGGTCTGAATAATCCCATAACCAATTACTCACATGCAAACTTTTCTTGGGACCGTTAAATTGTACTTCACACAACCGGTCAGCATTCTCGCGACAGGAGACCTCCTGTGTCACAGGGAATTTTCAAGAAAGTTCAAGAAAGGTTGCTTTCAAACCATCCCGCTCAATATTCGCTTTAATTAGTTTTCCTAAGCCTTTTTTTGATTTCATCTTAACGTTACAAGTACTTTTTTATGGCTTTCAATGACAATCAAAGGTGTGACATTTTTCTGAAAACCAAGTGATTTCCAATTCAAATCTTTTGTCTTTTCTTCAAGTTTTCTCGGCTTCCTAAGAAAATCCTCGCCACCGGATTGTCCACTTACACAATACTGCTTTCTGAGATAGTCAATGATCGAATCTTGACTTTCTTAAGCTAAGAGGCAGAATTTTTTTCTAACCGCGTGCTAAAACGTAAAGTACTTCCAAAAAAGGAGGTCTGATAAGGCGCCGCCTCCTCATTTCCAGGCCGTCCACGACCTGCCTTATTCGTGTGGTCCGCCATGTTTTATTTTGGGGGTTGCGAAATTAATTTTCTCTTGCATTGGCTGCAATCTCCTGGTGTAAAACGTTCTGGATAGCAATATAACTGACCAAGGGACCAAATAGGCAATGGGCAAATTTATTTTCAAGCGCAGTGACTTATTTCTGGTACAAGTTAAGGCAATATTGAAGGATTGTTCTTGGTAATAAGTCATTTGGGTCACTGTATGTCTCTTGATCTTTATTAATTGAGAATTCTTGAGTCGAAACGGTTCTCATTGGTAATTTCCAGTTGTCGGGCATGGCAGAAAGTTAATCTGTGATAGGGAAATGTGCTCATCTCTGTGTTGTTTACAAAAATGAATGTGACCTTCACTGAAAGCGGTTGGCTTTGAATTTAATTAGCCCAAATTCAAATTTCTGCGAGCTTCATCTCAATGTGAATGCAAAGAGAATTGCTTGAAAGACAGATTAAGATCAACATAGACATTCTTTAACCTCCACTATCTTACATTTTGTATTAAAACCTTATTTAAACTATTTCAGAGCAACATTTACTTGGGGCATACCTTCAATGTGTTTAGTAATGTTCAGCAATTCTTTTGCCTAGATTCTCTCTGAATTGACACTCTTGCATGTGACTTTGAAGTGTTTTCAATCACTCAATCATTGATTTATTCTTGAAGGCAATGCTCTTAGCTAGGATTGAGAGATTAATAATTGGCTTTGTAATTCTTTCACCAAAACGTTTTTGTAGAAGAAACGTGACACTATAAGAAGAAACTACACAAGTAGAGTGATATAAAATAAATATCAAAGTGTCAGTATTAAAAAAAAAGGTTTTCTTCACACCGAAGAAGTAAAAAAACTACTGTCACGTTTTGATATTTATTTAATATCACTCTACTAGCGTAATTATTTCTTCTTCCTGTTGTAGGGTGAACGCAAACTGTTCTCGGCGACCTGCGCCAATCACGTGGCAGCTCTGCTGCACCCCATAAAATTCGTTCACCGAGAGTATTGCCCGGAATTCAAAGATGTGGTCATCGTCCAGCAATTGCGTGCCCAAGTGATTATCCTGCAAAAGGAAGGAGACCTTCAATGGCCATCAATGCGCGAGGATTTGGAAGCGCTTAATCGATGGATCCTGGTGAGTCATTTATTAAAGCATGTTTTGGTGGGTCGCTCCAAGTATTTCATGGAAAAATTCATTATTATTATTCTATCCTGTCCCGAACAACCTGGAATGCTAAGTAGACTTGAGAAGCTGCAATGTGATCTACAAAGAGTATTATTTTAATGGTTTTAACAATAATTGTTACTTCTGGTAATTGAAATGCTACCTTAGCAAACCGAAACATCATTGACTCGTCGGCAAACAACATTATTGGTCACTTACAATCAAAGTATCACAGGAACTTATAGGGTAATTAAATAACATCAGCCAATTATTCTTTAAAGACACTCTTATTTAAAGAGTCTAACCTTACTGAGAAACTACGCATTGTATTCAGTAATGAATTTACAACAGTAATAATAATTATGATTCGCTCTGATCTGGAAGAGAAAATTCTCTCATCCTTTCATTAGACAATTAGAAAACTTCTTTGTCATAGTCTAGTCTCCTTTCCTTTGGCAGCTCATGGAATGATCTGCCTTTCTATGATATTTTACTGTTTTATTATGCTGGGAAATACTAGCTGTATAACTAAGTACGGAACAAGTGCAGTTGAAATGAAGTTTGCAGTACTGTATTGTCAATAAGTAGTATTTTTTTCTCGCTAGGGAGGAGGTCGAGGAGGCAGTCAAATCCCAGCGAAGTCGCAAGACAAGCCAGAGAAATTTGGTCTTTGTGAACGGCGACCATGTCCGTCTGCAGTTGAACAATTATAACACAAAGAAGTTTCGCGGCAGGGACGAGATGGAACTGAAAGTAAATAAATGTGTACGTACATTATTGTGACTCACCAGACAGGGCATTTTCAGTCTCTATATAACTGGCACCTGAAATAATTGCCACAGAAATATGAATATCAGAATATAGTCGAGGATTATTTACAATAATTGTTGCAAGAAATGTAGAAATGCTACTTATTTGATATGTTCGAGGTTAAAATAAATAAGCCTAAAACTCTCTCATGGCTTTCAAACTACTCCCGGGCTATTCCATCATTCATACCTTTAAAAGCTGAAACCAAATCGTGAGACAAAATTATCTCTGAGACATTGGACCCTCGAAATGATCAAACTTTCTCGGTCCTAGCACAATTCTGGCTGTAAGGTTCTGTACCAACTGCAGTTTGTGTATATTACAGTTGTTTGTATTCCCCCACGCTGAGGGCAATAAGGCCATTTAGGAAAAAAAGTTATTGATAATTAGTGAAAGGGTTTTTTTATCAAAAAGATGCTTAATCCTATTTATCTGAACAAATCATATTGGCTCACACAGCCAAAAGCTGTTTTACTTACATGTACATTGTGATTTCAAAGGCCTCCATCAATCAATGCAACTGGCAAAATAATTTTACCTAGAACGTGTTCCAAAGTAAAATGTGTTTTTCCAAAATAGGTATTTTTCTTTAAAAACGTGGGTAATCAATCGGTCGAAGTGTTAACTGGAGTCAGATTAAAACTACATATCTTT
>NC_090892.1:72476808-72484308 GCF_036669925.1 Montipora capricornis | reverse complement strand
TAGCTTTTGTTAATTCGTTGTCTGTGCATGATACTTCCCTTCTCCTCGACTGTTAGTAAACCTGAACATTTGCTTAATTTCCTTATTTGTGTATTGCTGTGCCACACAGCTCAACATTTCAACCCGTTTGGGACTTCCAGGCCTCTCTCTGGAGTAGCTGAGAGCTAAGCCCTCCATGATGTTAGCATTTGCATTCACTTTTTCCTGAATGGAATTTGAAGGAAGTGAGGACAATGGCTTGCTCCTTTTACTTTTTACTTCTAGTAAGAAGAAAGACCTCCAAGAGAGTGAGGTTCGCATGTTTACAATCATGTTTCCAAAACATTACTAAAGCCAGAGAAATATTGTGGTCTTATTTTTTTATTATCAAACGTAAAGGAAAAAGGTCCTGACGTTGAATTAGTCAGTAATAATTACTGACTCTGATCTGATTATTAGAATGCAAAAAGAGTGCGAGTTCTTGATAGCCTGGATTAGTTTTCTATTTTAGGGAAGAATGCATACAGTACAAACTCACATATAAGAACCTAGTACAGGCTGAAATTTGGCAATTTAAAAATACCCAAAAATGTAAGAACCTGTTCAGCCTGGCGAAGAAAAAGAGGTTCTTTTACAAAAAAATCTCCCTCGAGAAACTCCTGTTATTGTGTATGTGTTTTCTTTGATTGGCATTTTACTGGATTTTCTCTAGAAATATGTTTTCCATAAAGCTACAGTGCAATACTGTCTAAATATCTTATGAAATAAAATATAGAAATTTATTGTTGTTCCTCTGAGAAATAAGAACCCATTAAGAAACTACATGTAATCAGCCTGAATTATGAAAAATTTGCCTAAAATATTAGAACCTGCTCAGCCTGACCTCGAAAATTCTAGGTTCTTATTTGTGGGTCTTTACTGTATTTTGTAGGGTTAGTAACTTTTACGCTGTTATACAAGCATGAAAGTGTGCCATGTTTTCAGTTTCTCGGGCTTGGAAGATCCTTGAATTGTGTTCATCTTTTCATTATCAATCCAAATAAACTGAAAAACCAACTAGTGAGGTAGAATATGTATGGTAGAATTTCACTATGTGAGTTAAAAAAAGGAAAGTTTTGTTTGAAAATATGAATGTTAACTGTACCCCATCAAATTGGCCTTCAAGAATTTCCTGGCAGATCTCTTCATTTGAGGCACCCATGTTTTCAACTTCTGTTGTAAGTTCAGCCACTTTTTGCCTTGCGCAGTTTTTGAGTTTGTTTCGAATCCTCCGCTGAGTTCACTTTGACGCCAGTTCATATGACACCGGGGGACAACCAACTTGATTTTGAATAGAATTGTTTGCAGACAGGGGCTGTGGAACACTTTTGTTTACACTGGGTGACAACCTGTGCAACCTTACATGACATGCACCACAGCACTTAAACTGCTTATAAGGGCCACACAGCCAAACTTTTTTTTCGAAAAAAGTTTTCTTAGCTCCAGGGAACAAATCATTTGGTAGTGACTTAAAATGTTTTAGCTTGTACAGGGGAGTTGTGCATTTGGACGCTGAACATCTGAGTTGGATAGTGGTATTCCTACAGGCTTGACATTTTTCCTTTAACATCATTAATATGGGACGAGATTCTTCCTTCCTCGTAAGGTTTTTACATATACTACAAGTAAGTACTGATGAAGACATTGTTTACAATCTCTGAGGCTCAGCTTGGACTAGTTCCTTTTTTTTTTTTTCCAATTCTTCACAAAGATCAAACCTTCAATAACTCTTTTTTTTTTTTTTTTTAACTTTGATATAAGCTAGACTTAAATCTAGTGAATTGGGAAATGAAGCATTTGTGGCAAATTTTATGATAAATTCAACTCAACAATCGAAGCGAAGCTGAACACAATCTTGATGTGTAATTTTAAAGGGGGAAGTGAAAAGGAAACACTTAAACACTGGTGGTCTCACGAACCTTTTTACGGAAGAAATGTGCGGGAGATAAGCTCAAAATCAACTCTAGAGGGAACCTACCCACGAATACTCAATACCTTTAAAAAAAAAAGGGACAAAATTACCTTTTGCAAGGTCTAGCGATAGAGTACACCGAGCTGTAACGACAACAGCAGTCCGATAACGATCTGTAGGAAACCTCACTGAACCGAAACGCAAGTGACAGAAGCTGCTTCCACATCAACTTGACTATCTCGAACAGTATCAGATCACCGATCACAGACAAGGCAATGATAACAGAACTGTTCACACTATTTTAATAGAAGTATAATAAGGATTCATCGTAGGTTTACAATCTCAAGATAGTCCAAAAGCAAGTCTTGACACACTAATTCTAGACTGGATCTCTTAGCAGAGTCGGAGAACTCGAAATCTTACGGCAGTAAGATCTTTTCGAACAATTTGCGCACAGGTTGTAACCTTGCAAGAAGGTTTAAGTAAATACGATGAATTCACCGCTTCAAAACGTTTTTCAAAGCTCAACAGATCTTTCCGAAGTGACTGAATGAAATACCTGTGAAAAATCGTTGGCTAATCGCTTGCACTCAACACAACTTCTATGTGCTCTTCCTATGTGCTCTTCCACCGCGACACAATATGGCCGACGGTACAAGTCCTGATCTGAAGTAAGATGCGCGCAAGCTCTTATGTGATTTTTGGCCGCTGGCGCGCTTTAATGCTCGATGTTCAAAAAAATCTCGTCTTAATTTTTTTTCAATTAATATGCAATTCATTTTAGAGAAGCACGTCATGCAATAAATACCTTGGGCAAACCCCGCCAATTTTTTTTTTTTTTTACATTGGAAACTTTTCTCTTCTTAGGGTGACATCTACACTATACCAAAAACTCGCCTAAGCACATTCACCTTTTTTTCTGACTCCCGTAAGAAAATAAATTGTGAATGAACGCAATTTTTTGTAACTGCGTAAAGAAGCCTGAAAATTTCAGGACTTCAAACGGGATTTGAACCCGTGACCTCGCGATACCGGTGCGACGCTCTAATCAACTGAGCTATGAAGCCAATGACGTTGGGAGTTGGTCATTTGTGGGTTCCAATGTTCCCGTGAGGAATGAATCAACGATGAAATGATATATGAAATGGATCATATAATATATATGATCCATTTCATATATCATTTCATCGTTGATCTCGGTTTTAGCTATATATGATGCTTTGTTTAAAGTCATCACACTTTGAATTGTTTTTCAATGTTATATGACAGAAATTTGGTCCTTACAGGTCTCTTAGCTGGGCATTCGTAACAAAAATGTCCTGAGGAAGATCGGTCAGCTGGTTTCCTGACAAATCCCCGCAAAAAACAAAACAAAATGTATATCATGCACGTCACAAAATTTACAGCTTTAGCGACCAACCCACTGCAAAGCGAAAGACTTCAAGGACCATCGAACGGTGGGGGGTGTTGGGGCTATATTAACATCACTGTTTTGCTTTGGTCGATTTCTTGGACTCCAAACAACGTGTTTGTAAGTTAAAAAGGGCAGATCAGAGGCCCTGGATACATGTTTGCCTTTGCCAGATGGATCATGCATGGCTCAGACTTTAGTCTTTCTGGTCACAATTTACATAAATTACTTATTATATCCCCTCTCCCATGTTCTATTAACGATCGAAAGCCAAATACTTTGTTTTTCAGTTGAAGGAGTGGATTCGCCAGTGTTTTGCATGCCGTGGACCCATAGTAATAAACAGTCGCTGTTAGTGTGAGACGCATTCCGAGCTCACTCAAGTGATGTATTGAAAGGAGATCTCAACCGGTGGAAAAGTGATGTAGTAGTTATCCCTGGAGGCCTGACCCCTGTTTTACATCCATTAGACAGGTGCTTAAACAAGCAGTTCAAAGACAATGGCCGAAGAAAGTAGTATGAGTGGATAAGCAGCGGCCTGTTCGAGTATAACCCGGCTGAAAAGAAGGCGCCATTGAGAAATCTTGTACTTTGATGGCTGCAGGAAGCATGGTGAGAGATCCGGGCGGAGATGGTTGCTGAGTCCTTCCAGAGTTGTGGAATATCCCATTCTTTTGATGAAATTGAGGACGATAAGCTGTACACTTAAGAGGCACAGGAAATCGACGACGATGAAGACGACGACGAGTTCGAGACGGAGAGTAAAGGTGAGAGCGATGGCGAGTAAACTGTTTATCAATTGAATGCTCTATAACAAACGGCTCCTTTAGGAGCCACCAAATCTATAAAAGTTTATTGACCAACAATTTAATCTTGTCATACATATTGTGTTTCATTGATTTTGACTTGGCTACAAGCCGATCACAGAATTTGCCTGTCATTTCCTTAAGTTCTCGACGCCTAAGAGAGAGAAAAAATCGATCAACTCCCCCGAGCTATTATCCGAAGCCCTTTGTCTCGAATTTTGGCCGATTCAAGTCCAAGTTTCTGAAAATATAGTTCGGCTTATAGGTAAATAAATACGGTAGTATCAAAGTGGACACCAGCTTAGGATACTGAGTGGCATAAAGCGAAATGGATGGCGAACAAAGGAGGACGGACTGGCAGAAGGGTGCACCGTGAAACGAAAGAAAGAGGGCCAAAGGCGGTTGGTGCTTTGTCCGTAACCCGCGACGGCGACGGCAACGAGAACGTCATCTCAAAATATAAATATAGGTTATTGTAATCACTTCTTGACTATTTCAACTTTTTTTATATGACAAGGGTGTGGTATTTGCTCAAAAATGTATCCTCAAGTGCTGACGTTCGTCATAAAACTTCACATTTGGCTATAAATAGAGTGAACACACTTGCACAATATAGCGGACGTTGGTTTCAAGTGCTCGAGAAAATTCTAAGCTATTTACATTTTAAAAATTGTGACCTTTGAAATTTGCAAGGCGGATTTGCAACGTTAAGCACTTTCAAGGGTTTGATATTCCCAGCAACATCACAAAATAATCTGGTCGAGACACCGTTTTAGCAAGAGATATAACACGCACAAAAAGTGAGGTTTTGCACTATTCGTAATAACACATTAAATAAGATAGTGCTCACAACATAATTGTTTAACAAAAAGAAGACTAAACACTTCCAAAAATTTTAATTTTAATAAAAAATTAATATGTAAGCCTGTGAATTGCCAAATAGAAAGTTTGATTAACGAAATGGAAATTGACGTTTGAATTGACAAAGTCAATGTTTGAATTGAACAATTTAATGTTTGAATTCACAAATTGACTGTTTGAATTGACGAATTTAATGTTTTAATTGCCGAATTGAACGATTGAATTGCAGGATTGAATGTTTGAATTGACAAATTTAAGGTTTGAATTGACGAATGGAATGTTTGAATTGACAAATTGAACGTTTGAATTGGCGGATTGAACGTTTGAATTGACAAATTGCAGGGGCACCCAGCGAGAATATAGGTCAAAACCACTTACACGTAGCATTGTTAAACGTATTTTAGTATTTGAAAGGGAGATACAGGCATATTTTTATCCCCTAAAAATTTTTCATCTGTTCGGTTTAGGGTTAGCTAGCTGAAAGTCTAGTGATCCGAAAATTATAAGGATCAAAACTTACCTTTTCGAAAATTTCAGCCAGAAAAAGGGCTCCCGAAAATTCTAGGTGACCTTTTTAGGATAAAAGTCCATTAAAAATGGGCAATTATACCATTTTTCAGATGTTCGAAAATCCTAGGACAGGCAGGCAAGCAAGAAATTTTACAACAAATGTTCCGAAAATTCTAGATCTCAAATCATTTTCCAACAGATATTTCCGAAAATTGACGTTGGGTGCCCCTGAAATTGAATGTTTGAATTGTCGAATTGAATGTTTGAATTAACGAATTGAATATTTCAAGTGCCGAAATGAACGATTGAATTGCCGAATTGAATGTTTGAATTGACAAATTTCAAGTTTGAATTGACGAATGGAATGTTTGAATTGACAACTGAATTGAACGTTTGAATTGAGAAATTGAATGTTTGAATTGAGAAATTGAACGTTTGAATTGAGAAATTGAATGTTTGAATTGAGAAATTGAATGTTTGAATTGCCGAATTGAATATTTGAATTGCCGAATTGAACGATTGAATTGCCGAATTGAATGATTCCTAGTTTAAATCACAAAATAGAATGCTTGAACTTAAGGTTTGGATTCAACAACAACAAGTTTGAATTTTGGCGGGGATGGATACCCATACAAGTCACGTTTACCCCTTGAAGAACTAAGGGGTGTTACGAGGTCAGCAATGCTTGAATTGCAGTCCTCTTGAGCCAGACGGAGTCAAGTTATGGTAAACTTTCCAAGGGGCTGTTGATAGCCTTGGGAAAAAAAGCACACAAATGGGAGTCAGGGCCCATTTGCCTTGTGTTGTGCTAAGTTTGGATTGAATTCCGAGACCTTACTATAATTTGCAGGGGGTTCCTTTCGACAACGGGAAAGGATTACCCATAATGCAACAGTAGAGTAAAAGGTGCACGTAGGCAGGCTGGCATGGAGTGCTTGAGAACGTCAGATAAAAGGGGCTGTTTCTCTTTGACACTAAGACCCAATGAGCCGAGATTTGGCATCCGATAACGTTTCGATCAGGGCACCTAGGTAATGCACACGCGCGTCCGTTTCCTTCAACACTGCTTACTGTGGACCCGCCGAAATATCCGTTATACAATGCTTTATCAAAAGATCCACCGCTAGTACCTCTGTGAGAATGAGAGCTACCAGGAGGCGAGGTCGGTAGCAGAAAGCAGCGAAGTTGGCAGCGCCAACTGCGCCCAAAGGCGATCGCACGGGCCGAAATCGCGGGATGACTCGTTTGGTACGACGCTCCAGCACCATGTGTGGAGGTACTGCGTTTTTCTCTCTTGTTCAAACATTCCGTCAGCGCATGCCTAAATGTTTTGCCTCTCCGATGCGTACCATAGCAAGAAAATATGCTGGCTTTTACAGGGAATTGACGTTTCAGTTGATTGTACAGGAATGAACGCACTCGTAACGTAAGAACGGCGCCTTTCTGGTCTTCTCGAAACAGGGATGAGAGATGGTTTCAGGCAGATTTCTTCTCAACATGGCGGTTCACGAGTGACGTTGTCTCTCTGGCCTTTCTGTGGACGAATTCGAGGACCTATCTATACAATTTGGGGAAGTTTTGAAAGCTAAAATTTCAATCGAGGGTGTATTTCGCTGGTAGGACTGGGTGGCCCCACACTTATAAAAAAATCTGAGAAATAAGAATCGAGGGTCTTTGTTTGTCATGGAATAGCAGAAATACCCAGAATTCTTTTTGGGCTTGAAGGAGGCAATTTGAGACGCACGAGACTGGCCCTCATCAAATGGCTGAAGCGCGGCCTGAGGAAAAAGTAGTAAGAAAGAGATTTCTAGCCAGATATTAGGGAGTGGCCCTGGTGTGTGCTGTTTAAGTAGACTTTTGATTTCTAAACAAATTTTTATCATGGAAAATAGACCGTATTCATAAATGGCGGTCAAGAAATTGCTCTTTTGTCTTTGTGCTTATCATCCTAACTAGCCTCACTTTGGAACAAAAATTCTTTT
>NC_090892.1:72466808-72469308 GCF_036669925.1 Montipora capricornis | reverse complement strand
TAACTATTGAACCCTCCCTAACGATTTCAATTACTTTCGAATTTTTGTTATCTTTGCCAAGGCACTATAAAAACTTTATTAACAACCAAGGATTTAATGAAACACGTCTTTTTTATAGCACTCAACCATTTTCGTCCCCACCTGGCTTCTTTATGTGCTGTGGGTCCAACAAGAGGATTACCTAATGGTCCACCGTTCCTAGTCATTGTGCCCATCCTAACAGGGCTAAAAGGGGTCAGGTGCCTCTGGCAACAATAATGACTACTTACAACACGCACTGTAACTGGAAAACAAGGAGTGAGATTAACAGTAACGGTGGGTAAGTAGTAATGCAGGGGTTGGATGCATCTCCATCTCTTGTCAATGGAGTGCCCATGAATCTAAACCTTAACTATTTAACTATGCAGGTATAGTAGTGTGCGGGGCCTCATCTTCATCTAGCTTCTCCTGTAGTCCCTGTAATCCCTTGGGAAGACTTGTATCCTCTGTGTCACCACCAGTTCCCTCGACAAACTCCTCATATGTGGACTTTTCTTTGAAAGGCCTGGGGCCAAGGAGTTCAATCATGTCCTCTCGGCCTAGTACTTCCTTCTCTAAGAGCCGCAAAGCAATCTGACACACAAGACAACAAAAAATTGATAAGCAGCAACCAATTAGCTCTCTTTCTTGTCACGTGTTTTAGCACACAGCATTTTTACTGTTTGTTCTGCTCTTATTCCTTACAGTTTACCATCTCAAGTATTTTAGGGTTTTAGTTCCTCCGGTCTTTAAGATAATTAATTTATCCATTTGGGCATACAGTATGCGGAGTCATACCCAATTTGTACCAGCAAAAACTAGATGCTCCATGAGCGTACACCGGGTTGCCTGTGGCACGTGTTACTCAAAAATAGAAGGGGCTGACTTTGGTGGTATTGAACTGCAGCGTTCCAGGCGTTTTGTGTTCCAGGAGATTCAAGTTGTCTTTGCATAATATGTAGCTCTAACAGTACACGATATTGCTTTGGTATTATATATCACTGTAGTCCCATGGTAGAAGTCTTAGGTAAATAGCCCCCTGAGAAGATGTGGTTACTAACAAAGTACTTAACCCAGAAAGATTGAAGAAAATAAAAGGGAATAAAGAAACACTGGCTTTAAGGCTGACATGTTGATCATTTTCAAGTTCCCTCACAACTTCTTTTCATCACAAAGTTAAGCGTGCACTCTTAGCCTGTGACAGCTTTGTAATACAAAAGTTAACATAAGTTAATACCTCTCCAGCGGGGTTAGTATCTGGAAGGGTGACCTAAAAATATACCACTTTGTAACAGAAGCATAGGACCGAAAATTCTAGTTCAACGCTGAAAAATGTGAAGTAAGCAAGGTGCAGATTTTCTTAGCTTGCTTTATGCAAAACAAATATAGATGCAACAGTAAATAAATAATGATAGCGGAGCTCCGTGCGCGCCTTCCGCGCGAAGCACCATTGTTAGGAAAATATGGAAACCCATCGATGCGAGAAAATTTGGTCTTATCGCCATGACGTCATGAACGTCCGTACGTACGTCCGTCCGTCCACCACTCCATGATTGCCAATGTGACCAGTATCATGCTAGTTAACAGCATACATCGATACATCTTTGATATTGGACATCCATCTTTTGATTAATTGACATGTCAGAACAAGGTATCCGCTGACCAGTATCGCATGACCATATCGCGGGCTCAAGCTTATGCTCACCCTTTTTGAAGTTGACCACTGACCAGGTATTGGTTTTCGATGTGATTGCAGGCTCAACCTAGGTGAACTCAGCTGAACATAAGAGAAGCTTCATTTTTCGCGCGCTTTCTGTGGCTCGACGCGGCTACACCGCCATACTATATATCAACGAAAGTTCTTACACAGTCAAACTTTTCGTGTTCAGGTGGAAAACGGTTTGGAAGATGTTTTCTTTCTGCATTTTTCGCTGGTTTCAATCCAGTTTGACATATCATGATATCTGTGGTCTACACTGGTGGCTACGCAGTTATTCAAGTCAAGCATCCGTGGGATGTAAACTTAAAGCCGAGTGTTTATTTTTAATTTGCTAGAGTTGCTTTTTGCTCTGTATTGCAATTTTTGGCATATCTTTAGAATCTCTGATAAGGTTTCACGATGCCTGGGGGACCTATGTCTAGAACAGAAACGAAGGACTGAGCGAAAGAGAACGACAACGACTCAACAGAATACCATTAATAGCTCATACTTAGCACACAAATTCTTTCCTTGGGCACTAAACCGTTTGTTATTTTTACGGATGCGTTATTGAAAGTGGATGCCTATTTTTAAAAGGTGGTTTAATCGGTTCTTCCTTTTTTCAGGGATGAAAATCGAATTTTTATTGTCAACTGAAATTAAATAACAATTATCTGTACTCTTGTGGACATAAAGAAAAAGTTGATTTGTTTGTTTGTTTGTTTTCTTCTAAAATGCGAGCGAACAAGTGCTTCTAATTCATCAGGCGCCGTGATCAAGTTA
>NC_090892.1:72421808-72451808 GCF_036669925.1 Montipora capricornis | reverse complement strand
CTACCCTCTCGATCCTAAGAAAATACGCGCAGAAGGCTCTATGCACAAAGATACTACTTACCAGGGGAGTGACAGGCAAGACTTTTACCGACACGGAAGAAAAAAAGAAAAATAACACCGAACAAATGCCACCCACTTTTAGACTGGGATTGCCATACGGCAACCCAGTAATAAAGCTCATGCACGTGACGTTTTATCGGTGTTTTGATAGACTGTTAGGCACATGAATTATTAATGAGTTTTGTCCTATAAATGGTGCACGTATCGCATTATAAGTAGTGTTAGTAGTGCAAGTAGTCCACGCAGCGTAAAAAGGGAAAAAATATCCTACCTTTTCGACATCTTCCTTATGCTTCATGAGCAAGTCATAAGTTCGCTTGTAAGCACTATCAATGACCTCTCTTGCTTGCTCGTCTATAAGCTGTGCAGTAGCCTCGCTGTAAGGTTTATCAAAGCTTGGTTCACCCTCTCGTGGAAGATCAAATGACACGTTTCCAACTTTGTCATTCATTCCAAATGTTACTACCTGAAGAAGGGACAATTAACAATGCCAACCTTGACATGCAACATCGTAGACTTGTGTGCAAAAGTAACAAACTTTGTTAGAGTGGAGTGGAGTGGTAACGTGTATTTTTTTTCCCTCGTGGCATACGCTACCCACCAAACTTATCAGGAGATAATTGTTATTGCACTACCAAATTTGTATTAGTGTTGATTGGGTTGTTGTTATTATAAACCAAGACATGTTCCTTTCCCTGCTGTGCCTCCTATAAACGTGTCTCTGAAAGTAAATCTATAACACTCTAATTTCATCTAATATACCAAAAACTTTAAAGATGTTATTTACCTGTGCATAAGCACTCTTTGTAACTTTACTGAGATCATCCTGAGCACCAGTGGTGATGCGATTGAAAAATATCTGCTCTGATACTCTCCCGCCTAACGTCATACACATACGGTCCAACAACTGACATAAAAAAAAAACAGGTTATTAATTTTTTTCACTGCTGCCCTTTATAACTGGGCAAATATGTTTTATTCCCACAGAACTTAAATAGGACATCCGTTACCTATACAAAAACAAATTATGCAAATTCCTGTAGAAATGAACATTTTAATACCCTGCGTTTTTGCTGAAAGGTTTAAAAGGGACAAACCCCTTTGTTTCATTACGGCAGAACAATAAGACATGGTGCTTAAATTATAATTTTTACTAACTGTATAGCATTGATTAACATGCACATTGCAATAAAAAAACCATGAATATATTTCAGTTTAGAACCACGTTTTACCAAATTAAACTTTCAGTTTTGTGCAATAATGTGGAAATCTGTTGGATCTACTTACGGATTAAAAGACAACTAAGCGAAATTGAAGGTAAATTTGCTATTCCCATTTGCTGTAAACCGCGATTCTATAAAATCTATTAAAATTTTGTTTTTTTTTTTGCTTTTATGTAATTGAAGACTGTCCAGATTAGATGTCAACAAATCAGACTTCAGATCAGCTTGCAAAACGGCTTTCGGTTCACAGATATTTGCCTAGATGTGTGTCAGTAAACCTGAAATTTTGAATTTCCTTGCTCGTCAGGCAAGTGGAAGTCAGAATATCCACTAGACTGATCGTGAAATCCACTAGGCCCCTACATGTGTGATTCCTTGAATCTGGACTGTTTCTTTCACTCTTTTTCAAGTAATTTCAGATTTGTCTGGCATAATTTTATTGTGGAAAGTATGAAAAGGCACTGTATATGTGTTTGTAGGCGACGAGGCGGTGTTATATTCGTGAGCCATGTCAACCCATGGTGTTATAAAACATGCATAGACTGATGCTGTAGCATTAAAAAACGTGATTTCCTTGATTTGAGACAGCAAATAGAAGTTTTTGAACAGGAAATCCTTGAGCCGTGTGTTAAGTGTTATACTGTGGTTCCAACAAGGTAGAACATAAAACAAACAGAAAATTACCTTAAGAACGGTGCCACGTATTGTTATTGAGCATTTGCTCTGCGCATCACGCAATAATTTTGTCACACACTGATTTTATATCTTTCAAATACTTTTGCGATTTTTTTTAATGGGGTACTCTGACGAAAAAACATGATTTTTCAAAAAGTCTCAAATCCTCGAGGAAACGCCGCTAAAATGTTGCTTTCACCAACATTTCAATGCTATTACGTCGTAATACTTGTTTTTTATAGCATCCGCCATTTTTGGTATGTCACATGCATGCTTATTCGAGAAAGCCTAGAGCGAGGACTTATGACGTCACTTACTCAACACATCGCTCGCTGCTACTTGAGTAAACAATGGAAAATATGTCTGAAAGCGAAGCTTAGTCTTCTATCGATAATGATTTCTCGACGTCGGAGTTATCGTTTGACGTCACTTATCTGTGATTATGAAGAAGTTACTTCTGAGTAATAAATATTCATTGATTTTGTGCAAGTTGTCATTGTGCATATTTTAGAGGTATTTACCACTTTCACTGGAGAGTGGTATATTGTTTTTCATTGGGTATCCAAATACATGCACGTGATGTGGTGTACATGCAGTGATTTGTAGTTGACTTTATGAATTATTAATGAGTTTTAGAAATTTTTTTAACGAATAGATACAGAACAAGAGCTAACTATTGTGACTGGTAGAGAATTCCAGACTTTAGGTCCCTGATAAAGGGTACTGAATTTTTTAATATTAGTGATCTATACTGAAAGGCAGTTCGAGTATTGTATTGATGAAATTGACCACCAGTAGTGAAAACCATTAAAAGGTAACTGGTAAAAGATTGTGGTAATACGAATACATGAAAATGGCGATGGAAAAAGAGTTCTTACTGAAAATATCTCGGAGCCCTAGTTCACAAAATAAAGGAGCAGTATTAGCAAGATAGTCAGCTTTTGCTATCAGCAGCACTATGCGCTTCTGCAAAAGATAATACAATTTAGGTTAGAGCAGTAGGTGGAGGACCAGGCCACATTGCAAGAGGTTAAATAGGGATAGACGAGGGAATAATACAAGGACAGCAACGTTTTAGAGGAAAGATAAAAGCGAGCTTTGGCAATAATTCCAATAGACTTCGAAATCTTCTTTGAAACAATTCTAATGTGAGGTTTCCGTGAAAGATGATGGCCAATGAGGACGCCAAGGAATTTAATTTCGGTGACTTGCTTAATCACAGTATTTTCCAAAACCAGCGGGACATTAGCATTAACTTTCTTTCGCCTTGGATGGAAGAACATAAAATTAGGTTTTGACAAATTCAAGGATAACTTAATTGCCTTTAGCTAAATTGATATTTTTGTAAGTTTGTTACTAATGATTGAAATGAGTTGATTAGCACCCTTATGAGAACAAAAAATACTAGTATCATCGGCAAACAATAGTGATAGTGTGAAGCTAGAGACAGCTGGTAGATCGTTCAGATACACAATAAACAGGAGAGGCCCAAGAATTGAAACCTGTGGAACACCACATGAGATTTTCCTGTTGTAGGACCTAGAGGAGCCAAGCTGGACGAACTGAGTTCGATTTTCAAGATAACTTTTAATCCAATCCAGAGTAATGTCTGGAATAGACTTAACTATTAGAGCGTAATATAAAGTGTTAGTTTTCTACCTATATCAACCATGTGAGCGTTAGCCCTACTAACAACATGCAAGAAACAATACAGTGCAGAGCCTTGAACCGTGAACGGTTGAGACTTTTTTCCCCAAAACTGACCAATCAGAAACGTCACTGACAACAATGACTTCGACATTCTTTTGCGATGTCCAATCATAGGCTAAAATTTCTGAGCAAGTAATGAACTTTGGACCAGCAAATTCCGAGGTTAGGAATGATTTCTTTGTTAGAATTTTCTTTTTGTTTTCGCAAATGATCAAATTGGAATGCACAATAGAAGTCCGCCACCAACACTATGTCGCGTCACTGTAATGTTAGGATCAATAATCGACTTGGCCTATACGACAAAGGAGGAGCTTTACCTCAGATGTGCAGGGAACGAATTCTCCATCTCCACCACGATGGGCTTACACAAAAAAATATTGCTGACACAGTACGGGTCAGTGTAGGGTATGTCAATAAAGTAATCCAACATTATGAAACCAGCAAAAATTCTCTGCCGCAGCTCAGGAAATTACCGTCTTGTGATGTTGTGACCGAAGATGTTATGGAATACACTAAATCCGAGAAATTGCGTAAACCCAGTATTTACACAAGTGAGATTAAACAAGGTTTATTGCTGGATGGAGTGTCACCAATCTATCAATTACCATCGAAAAGTGCGATTAAAAAATGTCTTAAGAAGGACTGTCAGATGACAAATAAGAAAACAAGTAAAGTACTGGCCGAGTCTTGCAATAGCACGCGAATGTGAGTACAGGGATTACTTTCTTGATCAAATCGAGCAAATTGACTGCACTAAAATCAATTTTTTTGATTAATCAACTGTACTTGTCACTTCAGGAAATCACCTCTATGGCAATTCGTACCTCGGTAACGCACCATTGAATTTCAGTGGTACTCTTCAAATGCCAACTGCATGATAAACCTACCTTCATCACTCGATGCACGGAACTAACGACTACTACACTTTGCAAGGTCCGTCTAATGGAATGGAACTGCTCCATTTTTTTGACGAAGCTCTTACAATAGATCGAGCAGATGGAACAACAATCCTCGAGGACGGAGATTTTGTAGTACTGGATAACTGTGGGTTCCACGCAAATTTTGTGAAACCTTTACTAAGATAGATATTTTTCAAGAACATGGAATTGGTCTTCTGTTCTATCCGGCATATTCACCTCATCTAAATACATTCGAATTTTTTTTCAACCAAGTAAAATCTTTCCTAAAAAAGAATACAATACTAACAACAAAACAAAAATTGCAACCAGCAAAGGTATTTTGAGCATAAATGCCACAAATTCATTTGCTAATTTCAAGGCTTGTGGTTATATGTAATATGATTGATGGCTAAAAGCTTGCATTCTATTAATAGCTTGTTATGGTGGGAAACTTTCATTCTTGAAAAGAAGATGGCATGTGCGGATAATAATTTGAATGTTTGTGCATATGAAGTCTTTACGTGGTTGAAGCCATTGTCAAACATGAAACTTGAGCGTTTGTCATATCAATTTGAAACTAGAGTATTTAGATCTAGGAGATCCCTCGCATATGTGAAACGCAAAGATCTGGATGTGTTCTTTCCCTCTCCTGGAACACTTCTCTTAGCGGAAAGACGCATTTTGGAAGATGAACTGGAGTACATCAGGAAAGGGATTGTTCCTCTCTCAGTCATTTGAAACGAAAATACTGAACCTGATACCGACTTTTGTTGCTGAGAATGTTGAATGACGACCACGTGTTTCCAGTGGCTATGGCAGAGTGATGGCAGCTTCGAGCTCACGTCAACAATCAAAAACAAACTTGAGTTCCCTCAATCGAAGAGCACTGGAACAGTCTAGGAAACTTAAATTACCGGTAGACTTTCATATAGTGGACTAAGATGACGGAGGACAAAAGAACCAGTGTTATTCCGATTAGGCCTTGCTGATTAGTTATTGTTATGTTCACTTTGTTCTTTTGTTTTATGGACATTAAATTACTGAAGGTAACCATTGAAAGTGCTAAGCATGAAATAGCGAAAAAGAAAAAGGAACTGGATCATTTCCCTGCCATTCACACCCGACGCGGGAAAGAGCGTACAGTTTGCCACCAAAGGGGATGTAACAATGCCAAGTGTACGAACAGAACATGTGGTAATACAACTGTATGTAAGTTAAAAGACAAGCATCTGGAGTTGCAGAATGACATTTGCAGCTTACAGATGGGCCAGGTCGAACTTCTTTGCAATCAATCTTCTTTGAGACCGTAGCTGAAAGCTGAAAACCCAGTGAAGTACATTGATCGTGGTTTCCTAGACAGAGACCAGATGATTCGGCAAAGGGCTTTAAAAAACAAAATTCCGGTAGAAGAGGTTTATGATTCCTAAATCCTTAGAAATATAAACAGGGAAATGTGTTGCCTTCCCTCACAACTCCCATCAAGGTGTTGCTAAATAACTTCGGACTTTGTGCTATTGCTTTACAGCAGGTCTCTAGTTCCTTCTTAGCGTTGCGTTTTCAAAACTGCTGAAATTACTGAAATAAATCTGATACATAGTTGCGTTGAACAAAAATTCTGAATTTTTTTTTATGCCTTCAGTGAAAACTAATGCAGCTATTTGTTCGCCCTGAAATTCTATAATCATGCTTTTCACGGACCAGAAAGGTCCACTGCATCCTTCTATGATCTAAAGTCTTCTTCATTCGTGAATTTTTGGCGGCTCTTTCTGACAACCACAAAGCGGAAAAATGTAAAGGCAATTGTCTTATTACTGGACTGTGATTGGCTACTAAAAAACGTAAAAGGAACTCTCAAACATTCACGGTTCGAGTGTCCGCGCTGTAAGGAACTACAAAATTAGAATCTACTGTCACCTAAGCTATACATTATTGGGAGTGAAAAACTAACAGTGTTAACCAAATTTACAACCCCAAATAAAAAAATTATATTGAGGGCAGCTTCCATTCAACAACTGTAGTTTCTCTTCCTCTGAGAAAATGTAAATTTTGTTCAAGAAATCATTATTTTTTTCGCATTTCACGCACTAAATCTCTTCCTATTTTCCATACCTGATCGAATGTTGACCCGAAAGTCTCACTTCCACGCGCTGAAACAAACACCACTGAAACATGGGCTCAACTGTAATAACAGCTATTGGAATGGAGTGATTGATAGAGTGAGTCCAATCAGACTCCTTCACAAAACGTCATGGAATGACTTGTATGTCATCAATGAGCTTAAAAAAACGATACTGTCAAATTATGGCTGCTGTTTATGCACCATGATCCGAAAAAAGCACCTAACCTGTTCAGTAGAATACAAGTACTGCTCTTTAGGAAGATACTGGGCATAACCAAGACCCTTGCCTCTTGGGATAATCGACACCTAGGAATAAAAAAACAAAAATGGATATTAAAATGAACAAAAACCTAAACTCCACTTACCTGAGACTATGGAGCGGCTAAGAAGTGCTACAAGGGTTTCATTCTCTCTAAACTAATCTGAAGTTTCTTCACTGTTGACAAAACACCGTACCTTAAGAAGTGGATCGGCATGCTCAAGAAACCAGCCAGCCACAGCATGACCAGCCTCATGATAAGCTACAACATTCTTCTCTTCTGGCTGTAAAACTTGGGTCTTCTTTTCCAGACCTAAAAATATTACCTGACAGTGTATTTATTCAGTAATGTACCTGAATACTCCATAACTTCACCACATATACCTTGGTGTGACTCTTACCTCCTATGACACGTTCAATGGCTTGCTCAAAATGAGTCAATTCCACTTTAGGCATAAGGTACCTGGCAGCAATTAGAGCTGCTTCATTGCAAACATTGGCAATGTCAGCACCTAAAATAAGGTAACCATATGAAGTCATTGATCTTGGAAAAAGCAACAAAAACAAAGGTATTACATTGCCATTACTTAAAAGAACAAAGATGACCCACAAATCTTAAATAATCCTGCAAGGATGCGGTTTGAAGAGTTTATTTTTGGGTTGGAATTCGGGAATGCACACTACCAGCATTCAAAATAATATCACAGTCTGTATGCCGAATTTCTAGGCTTTCTTATTAAGAATAAAAACTAGCGATAAAAAACGACGTTTCGATCTCTCTGAGATCATTTTCAAGTAGTAAAAGAAGCGAATAAAATCTGCATATATAAGTACAAATTAAGACGTGAGAATGTCCAAAGATAAAATATGTAAATACAAGCGCTAAAATGTAAGTGTTAAAATATTAAAATACTATATAAATAACTTGCACGGATTAAATCTACACGACTGTTGGTTAAAACGCTAAAGCGTGAGTGTTAAGATACCAAAACGCTATAAAGAACTATATAAATAACTTCGCACGGATTGAATCTGACTGTTTGTTCAAAGTTGGTTTAAGCTCCTTTATAAAAAGCATTTCGTAGATGAGGCAATCGAATTTACTTTCGCACTTTCTCAAGATCTTAAAGTCACGATATATGTCACTAGGGACTGTTCCATGTTGCTCTTTAATGTGATTCCCGATTGAAGACGATCCTTTCATGTGTTCCTCGACGCGCTGATAGAGGTGTCGGCACGTATACCCGACATAGTTTGCATCGCACAAACCACACTTGTAATGGTAAACAACGCGTTGCTGGTTTATGATAGGCGGCTTCTTTTCTTTCGGTTTGATATGGTGTCCAATCTTACGGCTTGTATACACGGCGTGAATATCAATTCCAATTTTTCGGCCCAGTTCCCCAAGTTGCCTTCGTGCTGAATTAGCCGATCTCTGATCTTTGAAAGGTAACACTATTCTGACAGGCGCTTCATTCACGTTACATGCTCGTGTGGAAATTGCCTCGTCGGAAACTTTCTTGGTGACAAAATTACTGATGGTCGATTGCAGCAGTTGGGCTGGGTACTGAAGTCGGGAGAACGTTTGTGTGAGACGGTCACATTCCAGGTGGAACAGTTTCCAGGTAGATGACAATTTAAAGGCACGATCCAGCATTGTTTTTAGCAATGACTTCTTGTATCTAACATCGACGTGGCTCTTGTAATGCAGCAATAATCCGGTGTCAGTTGGTTTTCTGTATACCCTTGTCTCCAAGCAACCAGTGCATTTCCGAATCTCCGTTCCCAGGAAGGGAAGTTTACCGTGTTCGCCAAGTTCCATGGTGAAGCTAACCGATGGATGGATCTCGTTCAGAACAGAAAGGAATGATTTTGCTGTTTCGACGTTGGGCATTATGCTTAATGTGTCATCCACATAGCGTTTGTAGAACTCGGGTAATTTCCCTTGGTCCTGAAGTCGATCTTCAATACTGCACATAAATGTGTTGGCCATCAGGGGTCCAAGTGGCGAACCCATAGCAACACCATCGATTTGTTCATACAAGCTCCCCTCAAACTGAAAAAGCTGGTTCTTGGTGGCAATATTCAGCAATTCAACCAAGTCTGATTTTGTAATGTTGAGACTATGCTGCTTATTGAACCAGTCGTCCTTGAATGCCTTTTCAGCTAAAATTTGTATCGTCTCATCAACAGGGACATTGGTAAACAGCGAAGTTACGTCATATGAAACAAGGATGCTGTGATCGTCAACTTCCATGTCATGGAGAGCATCCACGAAACTAAAAACATCATTGATGGTATGATCATTCACTGATAGAGGTTTAAGCTTTTCATCAAGCCATTTTGCCAACTTGTAATTATACGTCCCGGTTGCCGAGAGTATCGGCCGCATTGCTAATTGTCGTTTGTGGGTTTTTGGCAGGCCATAGAGGTGGGCTAGTCTCGAACCATTTTGGATAACTGTGCTAGCAACTGCCTTGGGTAATATTCTTTCTACAGTGGAAGCTAACTCCTTTTCTTTTTGCAATAGCGGGTGAAAATACTTGGGAGGTCTTCCTCTCATTTTGGGTCTTTCAGCGCATACTGGTCTAAACTTGGTTTCGTTGCTTATGGAGGACTCTCTCAGTAGGCGTACATAATCTGTCTTATCCATCACAACCACTCCTGATCCCTTATGTGATAACAATATCATCCTTCTTTTTCAATTGGCCGATTGCTCTTCGCATTGCCCATGGTGGTGCAGGGGTCTTTCGCTCGATGTAATACAAAGCAATGGAACGTAATGATGCAGCCGCCAATTCTTTGTTTTCTTCGCTCAACCCCGGTTCTAATTTCCAGAAGGCCTTTTCAAAAGCTGCTTCGATTTCCTTAGATGACACACGCTGTGGAAGAGCGAAGTCAAGACCGCGACTTAGCGCTAGTTTTTGGAAGAAGGAAAGCTCGTAAGACGAAAAGTTCTTGATGTGTTCATCAATATCAGCATCGTGTTTGTGAAGAAGTCTTGAAATCTTCTTAGTGTGGCCATTCATTGATTGTCGGTACTGTTGATTACGTAAAGTAACGATCGTTTTCAGGATGCAAAGGAAACGTAGTGATGAGCAGTTAGCTCTGATTTCCTTGTAAACTTCTTCAGTTTCGAGCCTAAGCTCTGCTAATTGCTTCCTCTTCAGGCGAAGTTCTTCGATAACGACGCTTCCTTCAAAAGCGTTAGCAGATCGCCTCCATTTGTTCGCTTTAGTCTCATCAACCCTTGCAAAGGTCGGTGTCAAATTAAAATTCTGACAGAGTTTGAGAAATTCAACAGCAGTCTCACAATTAACTTGTTTCTCGCTACACCGCTCGAGCCTTCTGAACAGGTGCAGCTGGTTGTCACGCTTTAAAATTCTTATAAGTAGTTTTTTTGAAACACATTTCAGAATAAAAACTAGCGATAAAAAACGACGTTTCGATCTCTCTGAGATCATTTTCAAGTAGTAAAAGAAGCGAATAAAATCTGCATATATAAGTACAAATTAAGACGTGAGAATGTCCAAAGATAAAATATGTAAATACAAGCGCTAAAATGTAAGTGTTAAAATATTAAAATACTATATAAATAACTTGCACGGATTAAATCTACATGACTGTTGGTTAAAACGCTAAAGCGTGAGTGTTAAGATACCAAAACGCTATAAAGAACTATATAAATAACTTCGCACGGATTGAATCTGACTGTTTGTTCAAAGTTGGTTTAAGCTCCTTTATAAAAAGCATTTCGTAGATGAGGCAATCGAATTTACTTTCGCACTTTCTCAAGATCTTAAAGTCACGATATATGTCACTAGGGACTGTTCCATGTTGCTCTTTAATGTGATTCCCGATTGAAGACGATCCTTTCATGTGTTCCTCGACGCGCTGATAGAGGTGTCGGCACGTATACCCGACATAGTTTGCATCGCACAAACCACACTTGTAATGGTAAACAATGCGTTGCTGGTTTATGATAGGCGGCTTCTTTTCTTTCGGTTTGATATGGTGTCCAATCTTACGGCTTGTATACACGGCGTGAATATCAATTCCAATTTTTCAGCCCAGTTCCCCAAGTTGCCTTCGCGCTGAATTAGCCGATCTCTGATCTTTGAAAGGCTCATTTTTACCCGGCTGTCAATAAAGAATGAGCATGTACCCTCAATAGTCAAAAAGTAGCATCTGTACACTCAAACAATACCAGGCTTGCTTCTAAATCAACCTATTATATCAATACCATCAAAACAATGGTACGTTCAACATTCGCTTTGCAGCTGTATAAGTTTGGAATCACCTTGAAGAAAGCATTAAACACCTCCCCCTTAAAACGTTTAAAAACAAAGTCAAGTTAAAAATCTTAGTCTTACTGCTCATGAGTTTTCAACTTGAATTTATTTATTTTTTTTTTCTTTTCATCTCTTTTTATCTACTAATTACATGTAATTGATTTACTCATGCTTTAGTGCTAACCTACCTCCTCTAGGAAGGAATGAATGAATGAAGCTTTATTTCATCTCGGGATTGATGAGGTTGATTAGACCTCTAGCAAAAAAAAAAATATGCTAATAAGCCGAGAAAAATAAAGAAACGGAAATCCAAAAACTATTTTAAAAAGACCTAAAAATTATATGACATAGCTATATACAATAAAAAGCCCAATTACTCAAAAGAACATAGATATTATATAGAATTAACTAAAACCTTAGATGTCTGACTGCTTTTTTAAAGGCTGACAATGTACTCTATTTAAACATTACTTAGTGTTACTCAGTTCGATTAGCTTTTTAGTTATCCTGAATAAACATTACCTTTTTGTATTAATATATTACAAATTATTGTAAACTTTAACTTTTTTATTTTGGTAATAAAGTTCGTTGTTGTTTTTAAACATGATTTATTAAAGTACTCAAAGGAGTTAAACATTTAATGCACTGCAAGAAACAAACTTAATTCATGACAACATTTTCGCAAATCAAATCTATTAATGGGAATCAGCGATACACATTCTATGAATCATCTTTTTTTTTTTTTTTTTTCATTTTCAACTATTTGTGTGTGTGTGTACTACTACACTAATTGACAACAACTTATTGCCCAGCATGACACCAAAATCTTCCCAAATTAAATTTTCACTTACTTCCATGAGAAATCTCGGAATAATAAACTGATATTGAAAGCCATTTTGCTGACTGGAGATTACATTTGATAGAGTTTCTAACTCAATAAATCCTGTTTTGCACAAATGATTCGACAAACAGCGTTGCATGACTCCAGCCAGAGAAGTATTCCGCCGAATTTGGCGGAATACCTAAACTTCAAGAGAAACTGGGCTGTGCTTCCTCAATGCCTCCACATACAGAATAATGGCTTTGACAACGTGAAAAGACCTACCTATTTTAAGCGTAGTTAAATTTCTAATCGATTCACCTATGAGAGAGAGCTCTCAAGCTTGTTTGACAGCGATCACGGAAATCAACTCATTTGAAATTTACGAGAAAAAGTAGAGCTTGTCAATGGGTATGGAGGACTTAGTGACAAAACATGGTAAGGAGACATTCTCGCATTTCGAAGTGTTCCGTACTGCAATTTAGGCCATGCTCTCTTTGTTTTTGAAATCCTGTTTTAAAACACGTTCAAAAACATGAGAAATTCAAGTTCTCCTCAAATAAATCAAACTTCACACAGCCTGAAATCAATACAATATTGCTTAAACTGCTCCAAAATTATGAGCGTTCACATAATGTAATCACAAAGTGCATAACGTGAGAATTCTGCCTGGCGGGCCAAACCTGGTTTTCATGAGGACCGTGAACTAACTTTCCACATGGGACTGAGGGAGGCTACAGGCTTGTGCCACCAGAGGTATTTTCTTTTAGTCCTCGGTCATTGCCTTCAATTTCATGTAGCAATGTCTCAGACCTTTCAAAAAAATCTCCTCTGGCACCCAGGGTAACAGCGACTTTGATTTTCTTTGGCCGATCAAGGCATGTCATTTTCTACTTCTTCGGTGAAAAGTTCCCGGCAAGCGTGGTCAAAGTGGATGCTATTTTGAACCCTGGCTATGATTATCCTTTTCATCACCAAGAAATAAACATTATAAGTAATTAAAGTGCTATTGTTTGTTTCACAATATTGTCACATGATTATTTTAGTACTTTGGCATTCTGTAGGTATGTTTGTGTTGAAAGTAGCAGTCCTATGATAACAGATAGGGCAGCCAGAATAAAATTTCCTTGAGTTTACAAAAAGAAAAAAAAAAAGATCAACACAGCCTTTTTGATGCAATAGCTTGCCTGTGAAACCAGGTGTCAAAGCTGCCATTCTTCTTGCTACTGTATCCAAGTCAAGATCAGTCTTAAGTGGCTTTAAATGCACTTTGAAAATGGAACATCTAAGGAGACAACAAGCAAAATAACATGAAGCTTTACATATTAATGATACCACTGATGGAACAGACTGCCTGGAGACAATAGCGAAGAACCTAGATAGGAGGGGTTTGGAGAGAGTATTAAGGTTCTGAAGTATCTTACCTTCCCTTGATATCAGGTGGTGGGATGTGAATCTGTCTGTCAAACCGTCCTGGTCTCATTAGAGCAGGATCTAGTACATCAGGCCTGTTGGTACCAGAGAGCACCACAACATTTGTCGTTGAGCTGAAACCTGTAATAGCATTTTGAATCAGTGATCCTTTTTACAGGAAACAACACAATATGGCAATACTCTTCAATTTACGTTATGTACAGTACCACATAAGGCTATTCCACAACGCAAATCCGCTGTATGAGAAACTCTTTTTTAAATAATTGGTGCAGGGCTGCGGAAGAGCCAATTTATTTTCAGTATTCCTTAATCAATATGATGTTACATCATTTCGAAAAACAAATCTAGAAATCAGCTATTCAGGGGTCATTCCATGTGGAAATTGGTACAACATAACAGAAGCTGATTCCAATCTTTGGTATTTGAGTTTACATCCACTCAGTGCCCGGAACAATCCATCGATGTTAGAGTCATAATTGGAACACATTAAAATACAGGTTGCACGATTTTGGAGCTTCTGAAGCTTTTCAGAGAGACTATTGCCAGTTGTCCCATACAACACTACAGTAATTAAAATGTGGTTGAACAAGGCAATCATATACTTGAATTGATATATTAGAAGGTATAAGATTTTGTATTCGCTTAATTGCACCCAAAGCAGAAGCAATCTTTTTACAAAAGCTCTGCATATGACATTCCCAATTCATGTTTTGGTTGAAGTGCACACCAAGAGATTGCATACACGTGTAGATGACACCTGCTTCACTGGATGGTCATTTATACTGAAAGAAGGAATTTCAGGAAATGTTGATAACCTCTGTCTCGCCGCCACTAACATGTTAAATTCAAGGTCAGTTTATTGGCTGAGAGCCATGTGTACACCCCATTTAAATCATTGTAAAGGCAATCATCAATGTTTTAGATCCACGCTAGCGAAGGTGAGGCTGGTGTCATCAGCATACATTCTAGGTTGTGAAATATACAGACAATTTGGAAGGTCATTGATATATAATAGAAAAAACAAGGGTCCTCGAATTGTTCCCTGGGAGAAAACCACATTTAAGTTTGAGTTAGGGTTTAGGGTTAGGGTTAGACAAGTTTGAGTGCAAATGCTTAAAATATGATGTAAACCATTTGTGACAGAAAACGTGCATTCCATAGAATTAAAATTTTGTTAATATAATATTGTGATTGATGGTGTCGAAAGCCCTTTTTAAATCTAGAAAAACAACGGCATTGACGAAACCGTGATTAATATTCATGGCCTAACTACCCGTAGTTTCGAGTAACGCAGTAACCGTAGAGTATAGAGAATGAAATCCGGATTGGTAACGAGAAAGAAAACAGTTTTCAGTAAGATAGTGGTATAACTGGTCATACACTACCCATTCAAATGAAAGAAAAAGGATTACTGTTATTGGTCGATAGTTAGTGGGATCATTGCGTTTTCCAGAATTTTTATACTATGGGGTAACCCTAGCAGACTTCCGTTCATCAAGAAAAATACAAGTTATCAGGGATTGGTTAAAAATATAAGTGAGAGACTGCAATTAAATCAGGGCACTCCCTTAACAACTTAGCGGAAATGTTATCTAGTCCTGTAGCCTTAGACTTGAGGAGTTTTGAGAGCAAAGAAAAAATATGTGCCGATGTTGTTTCCTCAAAGACGAACTCCTTGTCAGTTGCACAAAGAAATTCTTCATTGGTGGTCTCAACATTTCAGCTGAGGTTAGGTCCAATTTCAGTAAAGAAAGTATTTAATAATTCAGCAAAGTCTACTTGACTCTTCGATTTTTGCCCTTGGTATTGTATTTCATTTAGGGCACTTTTATTTGATTTAAGAGATACTCGTTCATTGACCATTTTCCAGGTTTTACGTTGATCTTGAGCACAACTATTGAAAGCAATTTATAGTAGGCCATTTTAACAGACAGGATTCCCGATTTACTTGATTTTTCGTTTTCCGAATCTGGCTCCTTAAGCCAGCCTCTGAAGTTCATCCGCTTTTTTAATACGGTAGTAATCCAAGGAGACTTGGAGGGCCGCATGTGTCTAGTCTTCAATGGGGCATGTCTGTTACAAACACTTATATATAGATCTTTCCATTTTTTCCACATATTATTGGGGTCGTAAAATTCCTTAATATCATCCGACAGTTACATGTATGTCAAAATATCGTTTCAAAAATTAGTAGAGTTAAAGTGTTTAAATTGCCTATATTTATTTAAGTTAATTCCTTTTGAACGAATGGGAATTGAGATTTTACGGCATGCATAGACTAAGCTGTGATCCCTTATTCCAACAGTGAGAAACCCTAGAACAGGTAATATTGTCTTGATGACTAGTGAAAAAAGGATCAATTAAGGTGCTTGATGAAGGTATGATTTGAGCGGGCTCATCAATTTATTGTTTCGGTAATGCTCAAGAGAGCCCTTGTGTGAATATTATCACTTGATAATAAATTACAATTCATGTCACCTATAAGACAATGTTCAACATGTTCAGAATCTAGTCTTCGTAACACAGTGTCAAGATGCGGAAAAGGTCAGAAGGTGAGTTTGGCGGTCTGTACCACGAAGTGACCAAAACAGGTTTTGAGTTAGGCTAATGTCTTTCAATGGATAAGATTTCCAGGAGCCGATCATCCAAATCCTCGCGGACAACGTAATTTATGTCCAAAGGAAGACCAAGTGCTTCCAGCCAGTTACGGATTAGATGAATTAGTCCACTAGTTGTGGAACAGTTTTATGTATTTCCGAATTTAACATTAATAATATAAAGTTTGATGTATTGTAGTAGCCAGTATAAGATAAAACTTAAGAGAACTTTACTCAAGATGGGTGTAACACTAGCAAAGTTCCAGTTGCATGTTTCCCACAGAATAGTAGTTGTTGTACAAGTATTTTGGATTTTTTTCTCAAGTTTCACCAAAATTTAATTCTTGTACCCAATTCAAATCCCCTTGGGAATAAAATGTTTTGTTCCAACTGTTTCCATATCATTTAAAATTAATGTAATGCTACATTATACTGCAAATACAATACACAAAGCAGCTTAACCTGGGAGATTTGAATTGGGTAGAACATTGAGTTAGCCGATTTGGCCTATTTCCCAAGTGATTTTGTCATGACCTCTCTTACCATCCATTTCCACCAACAGCTGATTTAGTGTGTTCTCTCTCTCATCATGACCACCAAACTGTCCCCCTCGCCCACGTGCACGTCCAACAGCATCAATTTCATCAATAAATATAATACAGGGAGCATTCTTCCTTGCTTGAGAAAACAGATCCCTAACTCGTGCTGGGCCTACACCAACAAACATTTCCAGGAATTCAGATCCTGAAATGCTGAGAAACGGCACCCTTGCTTCACCAGCTACTGCCTTGGCAAGTAGAGTTTTACCAGTGCCAGGTGGTCCTGATAAAATAGCTCCCTAAGAAAAATAAAACAAATATTGGCAAGGTTGAAAGGGTGGTCAGAACACTCTTAAGAAATACTCAATTGCTTGCATGGTTTATGGGAGACACGGCATATCTTTATTAGGCACGACACAAAAAACTATTCACGTAACAAAATTGTGTGATGGTGCTGCGTGAGGTCAGGAAGTGGTAGATTGGTTAAGAAGGGTTGGGGAGAATAGAATAATAAGGGGGTGAATGAAGGATGAGGGTATGGCAGAGAGCGTGGGATGGAGTAAAGAGAGAAAAAAGAAAGAAAGAAGGAGAAAGCAAGTGAATTTAGATAGCCCTTTGAAGTATTTTTGAGCAGATCCCCCTTCTTGAAAGAACATCCCAAATTTAAACAGTTTAGCCATTTTCAATAATCAATACCAAGTTAACATTTAAATCAACTTATTAACAACTGATTTACAGAAAAGCTGAGTCAGTAAAGAAATAGCTATTTGTGAAAGAGACGTTCCAACACTATGCAATGCACATACATACAGACATACATACTTTACTTGGTAAAGCAGGTTAGGGATATGGCAGCAATAGCTGATGTGGACCTGCTACAGGTATTATTAATTAAAAGTACTGTACATATTAAATTCAAAATTCGATAACTAGTACTATAACCCTAACCCTAACCTTAAAAAAAGCAATAATTAGGTAACATAGAAGGTATAATGTTTACGATTTAGTATATACAAATTAATACATCAATAATAATTAATAAACTAGTTCAAGACTTCAGACATCAATATATCAATCAAAGGAGAACTGTGAAGAAATCGCGGATACCTTCCTTACAGAATGGGAGTTCTGTTGCGAACAGTTGCTTTCTGATCTTGTTAGGGAACAATGACTAAATTTGCGTTTGGTTTTTATCTAAAAAGAATGCGTTATCATTGGCAGGCAGGTCATTTTCAAGTATGTAAACAGCTATGAATGCCTCAGTTTGCAATAAGTAAAAACAACGTTTGTTTCCAAAAGTTTTCAACCTTTCACGAAATTTGGAACGGATCATGAAATACATGTATGCTGCATAAAATCGCCAACCAGTGTTTGTTTTCAGCTCCTTTAAACTTTTTACGAGGTTGTTAAAAGCCTATGAAAGTACCACAGGATAACCATTTTGCTAGGAAAGAACAAATTGACCTCTTCAGTTTGTACGTTTTGTTTTTTCCATTTCAGACCATGTGATGTTACTCTATAGAGAACACTTTCTCTCAAATGTCGTCTTATGCACATGTTTAAGAAGAATTCCCTCGAGAACATCACATGGTCTGCAATGGGAAAACGCGCAAGCTGAAGAGGTCAATTCGTGTTTGATTCTTATCGTAAAGGAATGCTTCACTGTTCAACTACAACAAGGTGATACCGAAAATAACTGGATAATTCTCAACTATATAAACACAACTATCGAGAGTTTTTAACCCCGTCTTTTACATTTAAGCACCTTTACCTTTTAAATGTGTTACAGGTATACCTTATAGAGCGTTTTCACATGACGTCACAGTGGCCATGTTGGTGTTCCAAATTGAACTCTATTTTCATGGTAATGCTTTACTTTGTTTCAGTAATCAAATACAGCTGCTGGTCATGTGAGTGAAAACGCTCAATAGGTACTGAATATAACCAACAGAATGATGAAATAAGATGCCTACAAGGGCGTATCCGTGGAATGCGCAAACAGTTAACACAAATTGTCCAGTTACAATGAACTTCAACTACAGGTAAACTACGGAAAATGGTGAGAGATTACCAGAAAGATAAAATATTAATCTGTAATATAACTTGAAGTTGTTTGTTGTAAAAACTCATTATTAATGTTACTAAATTTGCAAAAATGCAAACAAGGAAGCCCTATTAGTGGGTTATCAGGATACAGGATTTTTTCATTTTTTTTTTTTTTTTGAAGGAGACTTCATTCAAATCCTACAATTTTACCTGCTTTCTTAACTCAGTACATCCAAAAATAACAAGATCAGCCTTAAATCATCCAAAAAACGTATTACAAATCACAGTTCAACAACTTATCATCCTGGCCCAGTTGTTCAAAAGCCGATTAATGCTAATCTCAGGTTAAAAATTGACAAGGGAGTTTTATTCCCTACTTCTAAATGCTGTTCAAGGCTGATATTCGGTAAAACTTTACTTTAAAAGAAGCCAATCTTGAAAAACAAAAATAAGCAAACTTAAGGAAACTTTCACCAAAAAGTTGAAAACATGAAACAAAAGTTTACACTAATCCTGGATTAAGGTAATTGGCTTTTGGGAATTGCAGAGATACAGGATATTTTTTAAAGTAGTTTTTAAAGTACATTCTCCACTGATAAATGAAAATGTTTGGGTGACATTAGTGTATTTTGGGGAATATAGTGATGTGCATGCATCAGATTTTACACACTTGCCAATGTTGTTGATGTTTCTTATACTGACTTAAGGGATGATCAAACACCATTACCTATAATTCGACAGATTTTGTGGATGTAACTGTTACAGTAAAATAATTATAGAATAATCATTTATTTCATTAAATACCTTGGGTATTCTAGCTCCCAGTTCATGATACTGTTGAGGGTTTTTAAGGAAATTAACAAATTCCATGATCTCTAGCTTAGCTTCCTCGCATCCTGCAACATCTCTGAAATCACAGCATAATAAAAACAATTCTTTGACTGCACCTGACATCACAGTGGCCATGTTGGTAGAAAGAACAATAGCGAAAAAGTCTTTTTCAGGGGTGCAGGGATGGCACAGTGGTGAGAGCACTCGCCTCCCACCAATGTGGCCCGAGTGCGATTCCCAGATTCAGCGTCATATGTGGGTTGAGTTTGTTGGTTCTCTACTCTGCACCGAGAGGATTTCTCCGGGTACCCCGGTTTCCCCTCTCCTCAAAAAAACAACATTTGACTTGTTGGGTTAATTGTTAATTTCACTTTAAAATGTCCCCAATTAGCGCTCCAGCGCTAAATGTACTAGACACTTAAATAAAGTTCCTTTCCTTTCCTTTTTTAAAGCTACATTTTTCCATTGTTTTGGCACCAGCATGGCCGTCTTATCACGTGAGTGCAATCAAAGAATAGATGTATCTAAAATAACAGTTAAAATAATATTATTTCAAGTGATGACTTATCTGTCCATGGAAAAAGAATGACCTGAAATGGAAAACAAGTTCCTATCATGACAAAAAGGAACCTTCTAGCTTTTTCCCCACACTTACTTGAATCTTATTTTTACACTTGTTTCTTTGTTGTAAAATTTGGCTGTTGATTGTCCAACACCAAATATACCCTGTTTAAACAATGATCAATACAGATGATAAGGATAAAATATTTACATGTATGTGTAAAGGCAAGGCTTGAATTAACAATTACACCATTTTCTGTTCATAAAACCATTAGTGGCTTTTTTGGCGTAAATGAAACTATTTTCAGTTAAACTATTTGCAAACTTGATTTTATATTAATTTCTGTTACCGAACAGCTAAAGGTGTATCAAAAACAAACTAGGATTCAAAATCTGACACTGAAATCATTTCAGAACTTGTAAACCAATCAGAGGCAATAAACAGTTCTTGTCATTTGTTCCACAATCTAGTCACTTAAGATGTAAATCATGATGAGGTCGAATGGTTAGCCTCACATTTTCTCAATTTGTGACCCGCTTCCTCAGGTTTTTATAGCAGCAAAGATCAGCATGTCTAATGCATTTCATTCAACTGGACGTATACATTGCGCTGTGGTTTCGCAAATAAAACTGTTACAGTCTCTTAGGAAAGCTCAAAAAGCACCTATGAGAATGAAGTACGACTACCCAAAACTGAAGGAAGATGAACCACTACAGCAGCTGTACTCTGTGGAGGTGAAGAACCTGTAAAGTTGTCAAGTAGATCAGTTGAGTGAAAAGGAGAAAGACAATGTCAGTATGAGATATCACAAGTTCACTGAGAGTGTCAATGAGACCAACAAGGTGCTTCTACAACCTGTACCAAGGAAGTTGAGAAGTGTCACGTCTAAAGACAAGAGAAACATTGTGCAGTGGAAGATGCATGCAGCGAAAGAACCGTTTATCACCAGAATCCTTTGAAAGAGAGTAAGGAGGAGGCTAAGGAGGCGAAAAGAAGTTGGGAGAGAGTTACAGAAGGATTGAAAGCTGATAGACAAAGCAGAAAGGGCAGCGGAGAGAAATAGGAACAAAGAATGTTGGGAGTTACATGTAGGAAATGAAGTGACAGGGCTAGAAAAAGGAGTTCCGTTGGTGGAAGGAGGGAGTAAGGAAGGACGTCTGAAGAACTAGGAAGAACAGCGCTGAAAATGAGAGTCTGGAGATTGAGAGGTTAAATGAGGGGAGAGTGATTGAAACAGAAGAGTTTATGATAGTGGATTTGAAAGAAGTGAGGAAACAAATCCGTGACGGAAAAGCAGCGGGAGAAGATGGAGTAACACCAGAGGTGACGAAGGGAGTGAACTTGGATAAGATTATCTTGGAGTTCTGCAATAAGGCACTCGAAGACAGTCAGATCCTGAGTCCCTGGAAACAGTTGAACATAATACCTATGCAGAAGAAAGGGAATCTAACCATGGCAGAGACTTATTGTGGGATTGCATTGACATTGATCGTCACTAAGACCTTGAACCGGATTATTCTCGACAGGATAACACTACATCGAATCAATACTGAGAATTCACCAGAATGGACTTCACAGAGGAAGATCAACATGTCCCATATTTTCGCCCTAAGAAGGATCACTGAAGAGTGTATTGGAAAGAATCTTCCCACTGTGCTTCTTTAAATAGATCACATAAGGATTTCAACTCCATCCACAGAGGTATTCTCTTGAAGATACTTCTAGCCTACAGAATCCCTGAGAAGTTGGTTAATCGAAAATCTCTACAACCGAACTAATGCAAAAGTTGTCACCAAGGATGGGTTCTGCTGTGAGTTCAACATCTCTGCTGGACTAATGCAAGGGGATACGCTTACACCGTACCTTTTTCATTATTGTCATTGATTACCTTTTGACCCAAACCTTGAGGAACCGATACTATGGACTAACATTAGAGAATAGAAGTTGGAGATCTCCTAAGGTCAAGTTTTATGACCCTGACTTCGCAGTAGTAGTAGTAGTAGTAGCAGCAGCAGCAGCAGCAGCAGCAGCAGCAGAAGTAGTAGTAGTATCAGCAGCAGCAGCATCAGCAGAAGTAGTAGTAGTAGTAGTAGTAGTAGTAGTTACTGTAGTAAAGATCAGCTTGTGAAGGTGGAAATAATAAAAATAATAACAACTATTTATATACATGTAAGGCTTGTCCAGACCAATAAAATTTATGCATAGTTTCACAATATCATTCGCTAGCTTGTTCCAGAGTTCAGGAGCAGAAACAGAGAAAGCTGAAGAAGACAGTAACAATCTAGATGTTGAATGGTAGCGTATCAGGTCTTGAATGTAGATGGGAGACTTTTGATGAAGCGCTTTGTAAGTTAGCACAATAATCTTGAATTTGATTCGACTGAACCACACACTTAAATGAAAGCCATTGAGTAAGACAGGCCTTTTTCAGCTTCCTACATGTAGCTATCTTCTCAGAATTCTCGTTGGTCAGAGTTACTTCATTCACCAGAAGTTGAACTTTCAAAAACAAAACTGTCTTCTTGTTGAAATTGTCAAGTAACTGCTAGGTATTCAGTGTGTTTTGCATTATCTTTACGGAAGAAAGATCCTTAAATTTTTATGGTGCTGGTACTTGCCAGTGCTAGGTTGTGAAAAACACAGTGGATAGATATTTTGGACTGCTGGATTCTTTCATCAGCTTTCAACCTAGAAGCCATACCTGACATTTCTCCAACCATTACACTTGCACCATTTCACACAAAGCCCTTGAACCACTCAAAATGGACCCCTGCGATGGTTTCTGAATCTGCCTTGGCAGAGTTACGTGTAGCAAGAACATTTTCCAGAAATTGGAATATCACCTCGATCTTTTCACCACTCCCACAGTATATACTGGATTAACCCAAGCATTTGCTCGCAAATTGCAATGTCAGTCATGTCAACTGAAATGACTTCATTTTCAACCATTTCACCAAAAAGTAGCAGCATGTTTCGCAGGAAAGAAGTTGATGTGTAGCTAAAACCAATCATGTCACACCCGTTTCTCCACCAACTTCTGCAGACCTTAACCTTTACAAATGCTATCTTTTTTTTTGCCAAACATTAATGTCACACACAATTGAAGAGACAGTATTAGTGGGAGGAAAAAGCCTGGGGATAAAGTGTCATCCAGGACCCAAGTGCCACCTGCCACTGCGAGGCCAGCCACTGGGGATAGGCTAGTTTCAAAGAGTGGCATACTAGCCGGGCACGTAGCACAGCTGCCCTGAGCAGCGTATACCTATGCCAAGCTCCTAGAAGGTTGAACCAGCAAGAGGAAGTGGATGTGCCACCGTTTCTCACCCAAGCTAGCACGACCCCGGCATCGCTTCAGTATGGGACTGAAGGGTTGGCGCCGTCAACACTTCTCCCCATGGTTCTGGAACAGAATCCTCCCACACTGAGGCTACTAAGGACTGTTAAAAGAAAAACAGATGCCCCACCCAGGATGGTGCAAATGCAGCATGCTGTTAGAAGCCTCAGACAACAGGATTCTTAGAGGGCTATCCCCTTACCAGATCACTAAATCAGTAAGAAAAGAGTTCAATGTCCTTTAAACCCATAATAAAATACACGGCAGAAACATAAGCCAGTGGCAAAGCCTGGCCAGTGAAATTCATGGCAACAAAGATCCTTAACAAGATCACTAAAGCACTAAGAAAAGTTCAATGTCACTTAAATCTACAATAATACAAACGATTATAACATAAGCCAGTGGAAAAGCCTGGCCAGAAAGGATCAGACAAGGATCCTTAACAAGATCACTTAAAATCAAAGGCCCACCTTCAACCGACATGCTTTCAGACCGTTTGTTTTGCTAAGGAAATTCGCATAGCAGATCGAGTGATTGGACGGATTACAGTTTTGTTGGGATTTTCGTAGATAAAAATAGGTCCCTGCATGCAACACCTATAGGGTGAATGTGGACCTATGAGGAAGAGGTAAATGACACTTTGGTGCACAATAAAATAAATTTCAAAGACACAGGTCAATGATAGAGCTTGGAGAAAAACTTGATGGCACTCAATCACTTCCAGGGATCGAAGGTTTAAAGGTTGTGTGTAGGCGTGTGGTCACCAGCCATGGAGGAAGGGACTTGGAGTAAGGTAGAAGCAGGGGGTGAATGTACCTTTTGCAAGATTCGGAACACCAATGACCCAGAATTTTAATTAGCCAAGAAGGTACACCGGAAGCAGCAGTCATTGTTGCTGCCCCAATACGGAAACTGTGGGTGTTGTAGTCATTGGAGTGCAGGCCACACAGATCGATGAGTACATGTAGGGCATGTAGGTTAGATGCCAATGAATTCCGGGATAGGGATAAACCATCCTTAAACTGGAACAGGAAACTGTTTGGGTCGGAGTCAGGCGTTTGAAGGATGAAGTGCATGCCACAAAGACAGCACAAATGATCGTATGGGACTTAGCAATAACGAGTCAAGCTGCACGCCAGAAGGGGTTGGTCTTGGATTTCCAAATCTTTCACGGTGGTAATTCAACCTTTGTCAACTCATTTGATAAAACCAAATTTTCATGTTTCTCTCTCCCACCGACGCAGCAACACAGTTTCTTTAAAAACTAGAAATTTGTTATGAATACACCTTTTCAAATTTCTATATTGTGGGGTTCTTTGTCAACTCCAAAGATTCAATTGTTGATGTACCGTCATTGGATTGTTGATGCAAGCAAAGCCAGAGAATTTCTACCCTCCCACAGAGTTGCGTAGTTTTTACTGCCAAGTAAGAGCACTTACGAATAAGTCTACATCATTGTAAAGACAGTAGCCCTAAGAGCATTGTTAAAATTGCTGCTAACAACATTGCCTTCACTCAAGAAATACAACAAGCCTAACCCCCTGGCCTCTAGCTCCACTTGTGAGTTTTCTTGTCAAGTATATCACTGCACCAATAATAAGTAGTGTGGGGGTTGACTTTATCAGCTCCTTGCTGTAAAGCAAACAAAAAATACGTGTTACAAACCAAGGAATTTGTTTACTTGACAACTATGGCAATTAAAAGCTGTAAAAAAATCAAGACACTATACTGTAGAACACCAAGCAACTTATGAGAAAAGTAAAAGAGAAAGGCTTTGTACCAATATGTCACCCTCCACAGGAAAACAGTGAATAAGGTGATCACACACGCATGGCATGGTCCTCACACGTTCACATGGTCACTTGTCTAACATGCTTAGTGTGCGCATATGCGTGTTTGTGCCTTTTGTTAATGGTCAGTTACCGCAGTAGACCCTTGTGTTGTAACACGCAAGTTGAACATGGTAAATTCCTTTGTCCTTGACACAGAGGCTCTGTGCTCTTTCTTCAAACATGGTTTGGTCAATAACCCAAGCAGAGTAGTTTACCATAGTTTATTATACACAAGATGTAAGCTTAATCAAAGATCATGCATGCCTACCTGATTTGTCAACAAATGGATGTGCAATTTAATTACGCAGTCAACTTGTGTAACAGATGTTCATTTCCAACGGCAGCAGCATCTTATGTTCACTGTTTGTCACTGATTTGCCCATGATAAGCCAGGGATGGTCAGTCCACCCAATCACTGAGCGAAAAACTCCACTAATTGAGCTCACTTACATGCCCGATTTACAGAAAGCTTAACTCAGAATTATTGTGAAACAACGGTGGGTCCCTTCGCTCAAATTTAGCGCTTACATTGCACTTCCCAAAGAAACAAGCCAAGGTGGTGCAAATGAGCAAGGTCCACAGATAGTACAAAAATTTAATGTTCCCTTGAGCTTTCACAACATGCTGTTTTAATATGATCAATTATTTACATGGAACACAACAGTTAGACATTTCCAAAGAGAGGTTTCTTTCTGTAAAATGCATGAGATCTAGGAATTACTCATGGTTAAACTTACAGCCATTCTGACTCCTTAACATAAGTAACAGGAACCCAGAAAGCCGGATCAATATTCATCTCTTGCTGCACAGCCTCAAGGTTACGTTCAAAACTCTCCACACTACCAATGGTAAAACAAAGTCGGCTCTAACAAAGAGAAATTCAGTGATTGTGGTTAGGTAAACAGATTGAAAGGACCAAAATATGGACTACAGATTATGATTCCTCAGGAATGTATGAAATTTCATGTATTTGAACTGCAGAAGAGACATTACCGGTAATGAAAGTTACAAATTTCATTGCAGTCAGATGAGCAACTTAAGCAGTTGGAAGCAAGACTGAAAAAATCCAGGCTTGGATGGAACCACAGCCCAACCAGCTTGATAGCTTTAACATTAGTCAAGGACAACAATCACGATCACAGTCAAGGGTTCCAGTCCTGTTCAAGCTTGGCTTATTTCAAGCTTGCTTGAAATTGCTTACGTTGATCATCTAACTGTGATGATCTCTCAAACGTTCATTTTAACTATGGAATATTGCTTTAGGTACCTTGTTTGGGTCACTTTTCAAAAACACTTTAACCAAAGTTTGGTTTGAAACAACAAGCCTTTCCACCTGAGAAAGGGAAGAAAAGAGTCCAGCTATAAGAACATGTTAACCATGGTACTTATTCAAAAATCATTTAAGTCAAATGTTAAATGAATGTAAAAATAACATATTTTTATCTGTTCTGACAATGTCAATGCACATAATATAGGAAACAAAATTTTAGTTTCTAAAGAAACTGTGGTGCTGCGTCGGTGGGAGATTGGAACAGAAATTGATTTTATCAAACAAGTTGATAAACGTTGAATAACCACCATGAAAGATTTGGAAGGCTGACGTTTCGAGCGTTACCCCTTCGTCGGAGCGAATAGAGGAATTGTGGTTGTTGTAGGTTTATATGTGTGCGAAAAGCTTTGCTATTGGTGGAAATAGGATGACGTGAATTTGTGAGTAGATTAATGGAATGAGAGGCGTTCATTGATTCCGTGTGGGTAGAGTGTGCCCAGTTGAAAAATAAATTTTTGTTCGAAATTTTTACGGCTTTCTGTGTTTTCATGGTGTAAGGATAGGCCACAAATACTCATGTTGTGGTGGGAGTGATTAGGTGAGGCATCCGTGTGGTTTTTTTCTACATCACGTTTTCATTATACTCGTCATTGAATCGTTTTTGGTCACTTCAAATGTTATCTTGTAATTTCAGTTTACATGACACCGCTGTGGGAAGTGAAAAAATCCGAAAACATACACCTTTTTGTTTTTAATAGGCCGCAACCCGAACTTTGCAAAGCCAGACAAAGCGACTGTGTTTTATTGTTTGACATTACTTTTCGAATGCATCATTGAACCTTTTGAATTTGTGATGCAAATATTTCAGAAAGTTAATGACTTTGGTCAACGCATTTGAGTTTGCGTTGAAAACAAACGCAAATGCCTTGAAGACTAGTTTGAAACGCGTTTGATGGTTCGCTTATCTTTGAGTGGTACTGTAGGTGTTCGCAAAAACAGTCTGCCAATCTTCTCCCTGTTTCGCCTACATTGTATGTAGATCTTTTTGCATAGTGTGCAGGTTATGCAGTAAATGACATTTGCAGAGATGCATGTAAAGTGGTCAGTGATTTCAGAAGATCGATTAGGTCCTGAGATCTTAACCATGTTAGAAATAAAGGGACAAGTTTTGCCTCATGTGCGTGTACATTTGAAAGCTCCTGATTGGTTGTCTGACTTGAAAGCGCTCCTAACTAGAAAGTTGCCTTTGTTTTTGTTGCACATAATATAGGGGCTGTTTCCACAATTCCAAAAATGGAAAGTGGATTATTTTATTCCAATGGCAACACCACAACAGAACTAAAAACAAATAAGGAGTACCTCTCCTCTCTCAAGATACTTGGTTCTAAACTCTTGCCAGTTAATTTCACTGCTCTCCACTCTTGAAGCATTCATTAAAATAAGTGCTCCTACAGCTGCTAATGCAACACCTATTGCAAAGCCCTGTGGGTTGATATCACGGAAATTCCTCCACCAATCCCCGCCAGGGGGTTTGTTGTCATCTCCTCCTCCTTCACTGTTGCCTCCTGGGGATCTTCTAGTATTTGATTCAGAATTATCATGATCACTGCTGGAATCTGAATCTAACAAAATGGAACAAAAAAAAATGTTATTGATTTGACATGATGTACCATATACATGAGAGTCAGGCATTAAATGAAAATCTTCCATGTGGAAGCATCATGGTCCAGTGGTTAGGACGTTGGGTTTGCATGTGGCTGCTCCCGGTTCAAATCCCATTCTAACCTCCGCTTTGGACTTGTTTCCAGTTGTCCCGGATTCAACTCTACCACAATATGTAAATAGCTCAATGGTTGCCTCCTGCCAGTTAAGGTTTTTAATCACGTTTCTGTTAAGTTTGAATTGTTTCTTTCGGAATGTTAAAAAAAAGTGGGGTGCCTGTAAAATAGCTTGATAGCTAAGTGCACTTCCACTGCATGCATGCTAGAAGGATGCACTGATATTCATGGGAGAAAAGACAGAAATGGCGTACTGGTATTGATTCCATCTTGATCCATCCTGATTTCCTGGTAGTACACTGTACAAGGTGACTGTACTTTTTTTTTATAAAGCAATGAGCCCTCGTGTCTAGTTTATCAACAACCAATTTATGACAAAAACTCTACAACAAGTTGATGCATAGTTAAAGATCAATTATTTTTATTTACTTTATTTACTAAATATATATTTCCATAGATACAGTACTGCTAGAAATGTACCTTTTTCATTGTTCCTCTTGGCCCTTTTGGGATAGAACTTTTCAAACCCTAAAAAAACAAAACCAAACTGAAACACAAAAACAAACACACATATTGTGATACTAGAATCCAATGAAAGATTTCCGTAAGGCTTTTGATTGTGTAAATCACACTATCCTTGTCGAAAAACTTAAAGGAATTGGAGTTATGGGTAGTATGTGGAATTGGATCAATGATTACCTCTCCAACCGTGTGCAAAGGACTCAAGTTAATGGTATAAGATCGGATTTAAGACCTGTTAAAGTTGGAGTACCCCAAGGGTCCTTATTAGGTCCCAGACTCTTTGCAACTTATGTAAATGATTTACCAGATCATGTTAACAGAGGGGCGTTATATATGTATGCGGACGATACAACAATTTATGTAATAGGTGACACTGTTGATGAGATCGTTCTTGTTTTACAAGAGGTTCTTGACCAGGTGTATACCTGGTGCCTTATGAATAGACTGATTATTCACGAGGGTAAATCTGAGGCAATGATTTTGAGCATTAATCCCTTCATTGGTCCTTTGAAACCTCTGAAGTTGGGTGAGGATTTTATTCAGTACATATCCTCTACTGCTTGTCTCGGGGTTACCATCGATGATAAACTGTCTTGGTCTCAGCATATTAAATCAATTTGTATGTCATTCAATAGTAAAGTTAAAATGCTGAGACGTATAAGTTTTTTACCCAAATCTATGCTAGAAACTCTGTACTTTAAGACTGTAATCCCAAGTGTCCTCTATGGGGTTGTGGTTTGGGGCTCTGGCTCCAAATTTAAAGAATTAGAATGGATACATATTAGAGCTGCTAGACTAATTCATAAGTTGCCAAAGGGCATGACTGATGAAGATATTTTAGCAAGAGCGGGGTGGATGCCTCTTGAATATTTTTATAAATTTCGTATTTTAATGATTACTCATAAGGCTTTTTATAATTTAGGTTTAGAGGAAATAAATTCATTAGTTGTTAGGACCTGTAAGAGCTATAATCTTAGGAAATCTTTAAATATTTTAGTTAATAGACCAAACACTGAGCTCGGTCGTAATTCCTTTGGTTACCCTCTTTCCTTCTTGCAGAAAATCACCAAGACCAGGAAACCAAGTAGCAGTGCTGAGGCCCACCATCGAGTACAAGTCTTCTGCGGTTTTACCCTGTGTCATTTGTGACATTTGATTGGTTTACATCAGTTAGTGAACGAAAATTTACTCTGCGGCT
>NC_090892.1:72399308-72404308 GCF_036669925.1 Montipora capricornis | reverse complement strand
TGCAAATTTCGCAGTCCAAGTTAAAGGGCGAAGTGCTCAAGGTGATTATTTGTTCTACTTTTCCTGTGACTTAAGTCCTGTACATGAGAAAGACTTGTGAAGAATGACAGTAGTCAATAAAAACTAACTGCTTGATTCACTACCCGTTCTTTGTGATGCTTCCACAAAGCATCACACAAGGTTCGCAGAAGTTAAGCCCTCTTGGGCAGGGATGGCGTCTGGAGACCATGGAGATATACGGCATGTAAGAGATCCTTTCGTAGATGCCATATGCTTTTTTTCCAATACGCATACTCATATTTAACGAAATCTTGACCATTCATCACTTAAGTTCAGCCTGACAGCTTTGCCTATAAAATTATGTATGTCCTGAAGCTGCGATGGAGTTTATACAAACGGGTAAAAGAAGCACCAAAGAAGGTAAAAGGTAAAGGTAAAGTAACTTTACTTAACGTCGGTAGTTCCTTCAGCTACGAGGCTGGTATCAATGGAAGCCGACGGTACGCCCTTTACCCCCTCCCTCTGTCAGTGCTCCGTTTTACGAGTATTTAAAGCTGTAGCGACGCTGACCAGAAGAATGTCGAAACAGACGTTGAAGTCACCGAGGATCGAACCGAGGACCTCTCGCTCCGAAAGCCACGCACTAGCCAACTGAGCCACGACTGCTCCAAAGAAGCATCAAAGAAGCGAAAATGAACAGGAAACAGAGCAGCTGCAAGCTTCTGTTCAAATTCCCTGATAGCAGAGGTCTCTTTTTTCTTTTTACGTCAGCCCAGCGAATGCAAAAGAAAAGAGACCTCTGCTGGCATCTTTTGTGCAACAAGATCTTACAGCGCATCTTAATACGTGCATAACCACAATTCCTTGCGCCATTGACCACAACACCTTGCGTTTCGAACTACAACTATTCACCGAAATGGAGGTGGCTAGTGGTGGATGCCGCGACGTAAATAGGGAGCTTAAGCACGCACGTTTTTGTGACGCGGACGGCAACCGGAAGAGGACGTTTCGCGTGCCAGGCCAGTGGTGTCTCCCAGATTTCTAAACTAATCTCTAATAGAGAAACGATACTTAGCAATGTAATGTGGTTGTGAGAAGACAAGTTAAAAGGGAAAACAGCTCACTTCCGGTCGCCGTCCGCGTCTCAAAAACGCGCTTGCTTAAGCTCCCTAATATCCACCACTAGCCACCGACACTGAGGTGAATATATGTTTTAGTATATGCTAAAACAGTGAGATAATATAGCACAAAAAGATAATTCCTGCAACGATTACAATATTTTCGGGTACAATGTGATTGGCTCGCTACCCTAGCCAAAAACAAAAGACTAAACAATAAAAAACCAAACTCGAATTGGAAGTTTGGCTATAAGTAAGAAAAGTTACAAAATCCTCACAAAAATCAAAATTAACTTCAAACCCTTATAATACTTACAGATTCACTCTTACCTGAACTTTTGTTGTTGAGCAAGTGTAACCCTGCACTTCTTCCTTCAAAACCAAATTTTTCAAGGCTTCCTCCACTGACGTGACAGGCTAATAAAATGGTGAAATCTTCACTGGCATTATTGTTTACATGTTCCACATACAAACAATTAATGTTCCTGATTTTCTCCTTGATTGGGTAATACAATGACACAAACTTACAAAAAAAAAAAAAAAAAGAGTTCTTTTTAGCGGCATTATTCCGAAACAACAATTAGACATGAACTCTTTAAAATAATCCCAAGGTGAATTCGGTTGGAATCGAAAGACAAAAGATACTTTTAGCATTGTGCAAACAATCCTCCAACCCATCGCCAAAAATTTCGTTTATTCTCATTCCATCACACATTAACATTTGAACCCTTCGCAAAGCCAAGACCAGTAGAACGTTCCATGAACGTGCATGTACACTGTATCCGGAGAAGCGCCTTTAAATGGAGCTTGGTGATTTATAGGGTGAAACGCAACTAGTCTTTGATGTTAAACTATGTAGCATCAATTGCACAGAATGAGTTACAAGTAAAGCCTTAGATTACGAAAGGCATACAATCTGTTAACAAAAGAAAAACAGATTGTACCCCAACTCTATGATTTAACAGTTAAAAAACTGATCAAAGAAGACAATTTATGTTTAATGTGCAGGTTATAGACGAAAGATAGACACCTGAAAAATTCAGGCGGCTTTAACAGGACTCGAACCCATGAAACTCTGCAATTCTGTCTACAACCCGCACTTCAAACATAAATTTCTTTCATTCATCCTCAGTCCTTTCACGGGAACAAATGAGCCCAACAAATTGAACTCTGCTCCCAAATGTGTGGCTTCTTCATAGCTCAGTTAGTAGAACATTGCACCTGTATCGCAGGGGGCATGGGTTCGAATCCTGTTGAAGCCACCTGAATTTTTTTAGGTGTCCAGAAAAAGAGACAATTGCTTAAATTGGCCAGTTAAGTGCGAGGATCAATTCTACAATGCCGCTCGAAGATAAGCGAACAACCCTACGCCATCCCTGCACCCCAAGAGAAATTAAAATCTCCCTGGGTAAATTCTTGTGCAGGTAGGATCTTCAAATTTTGTCAGTAAAACCCTTTGGTTAGCAACTAAAGTTTACCATTCACAATTTTTTCTACATTCAAGGTTTCCTCAAGTTATTTTTACACAGATTCTCATAGAAACACGGTTATTTCGGAAACGAAGCAATTTGTGGACATAACGTAAATTGAAATCGTATTTGTTACGTGCCGGCAAGCGTGTTTGATTTCACTGTCGCGCTAAAAATCCAAGGCAAAAAAAGGCAAGGACCTCATGGATATACACACCAACCATAACTCTAAAAAATTGACCATTCTAAATCAGTTTCTAGAACGAAATATTGCTATAGCAATATGATAAACGAAAGTTTAGACCTAATCACTGAAATGGGCACTTTAACTTAATCTGTAAAATGAGAATTTAACCTAAGGGACTCGTGGTGAGTATACACTGTATCCATAAGATTTTTCCCCAAAAAAGTCATTCTTTACTGTTGCATTTACAACAAAATAACTGAAGCTGCAAAAATCTCAGCCTTAACTGATGAATTTCTGTACAAAACTGGTAATATGTTTTTTAGTTTACGACTAAACGGATGTACCGGCACGACGTTTGTTTGTTTGTTTGTTTTGTGTGCCGTTTGTCTACAGGTCTATATTTCTCCAAAAGTAAACTTGATGCATTAACCAGCCGGAAGGACTTTGCGCTATTTGAATAAGCTCATGTTCACATTTTTTGTTCTTTTAATGACGCACCGACCAGGGAACACGCAAATTATTTTCACATTCACCACATTATTTGCATCGCAGACGATTACGAGTAAACAAGGACAAGGCGACAAAAGAACTTGACAATGGGAGAGCTCATAAATACTAATGAGCCTTAATGCGTATGTGTTGACACGCATCCGCGTTTTTTTTTTTTTTTTTTGAGGTGTTTACGTTTTCTCCGAGCTGCACCGTATCTTCCAAAAATGATCAAGTTACTGACCTGAACATCTAAATGAAGCTCAAAAAAAGGTTCAACATTTGCAGAGTCCTTCAACCCCACCAGATGAACAGAAGAACGCAGGAATCCACCAAATATGTCTGAGATAGGTGACTGACGGGATGTCCCCTACAAACAAAGTCAAAACAAAGAAAAGTCCTAATTGGCAAAGTATTATTTCACCGTTCAAAAATAAATTAATAATTAGTGGATATGAGATGACAGTTAACAAAACTAAAAAAACCTTCAAAATACTAACAATTACATGAGAAATGCCACTAAACCTTACCACTCTGGTGACTACTGATTTATTGTTGGGTCCAACTTCTTCCCAGTCCCCATCATCTTCCTGCCCAGATGCATGAATGTTCTCAATGTCAGTCAAAACCTCTGCAATCTCATTCTCTGAAGGTATACACAGAGATGATTTTTTAAAATATTTCAACAGCATTGTTTCCTCACCACATAACATGCTTAACAGGCTTAACTATTTACCAGTGAGTGGGGTCGAGATCACTTTAGAAAGTTGTAGCATCTCTTCATGCATTCCATTCAGAATGCAGTTGAGGAATTCTTGAGCATCTTCTTGTCGACCCTTAAAGTAAACAAATCGAAAATTATGCTAAACAAAGTTCTTAAGTTACATTGAAATAACAATTTCACTTCAAAATTAGAACTTTCATTTCACACTGTAAAACACCCTCATCCATATCCTATTTTCACTACAGTACTTATAGCCAAAAATGCATAAGGTCATATTATTACAATAATCACAAGATGATGATGTTCAAACTGAACTCTCACTTTTGCTGAGAGCGAACTTTGAATGGTTGAAAGCATCTTGTAGACATATGAAGGTTCAACTGGATCACTGACACAGAAGTCTGTCTTGGGCTTATTAGCAGAGTTTCCTGTTTAATTAACACAAAGATGAAAGTATTTTAATCTTTTCACCCGAATGTTTCTAATAAAGCCTATAAATATAATACTGTGAAGTTTTCTACGGTGAATACTGACCTTGTTTCACAGGCATAACCTTAAATTCATTCACAAAGGTTACCCTGCAACAAAAAATTACAACAAAGTATAACTTCCATAGCTGTGATAACCTACTGTAAGAGAACCCAGTTTCAATAATTCATCTAACAACAACAGTTGAAGAGTTATGGATAATGAGAATGCCCTGAGAAGATCAATGATTATTTCACTGACCAACAACCTGTATTAATGGAAACAGGCCAATAATTACATGTATTATTAATTTTGCCTTTTGTGTTTGACATTTCCTTCATTCTTTCTTGAAACAGCTCTGGATGATTCACTACACAACTTCCTATTAACACCATTTTTGCAGAATTTAAATGATATAACAATAAAATTTGCACACAAAAGAAAATATTAAGCTTGTAAGACTCTTTTTGCATGCAACCTTCCATTGTTATAACACAGAAATATCATACATGCTGTCTAGAATGGGTGTAGATGTTGGTCCTTTG
>NC_090892.1:72369308-72394308 GCF_036669925.1 Montipora capricornis | reverse complement strand
ATTCACAAAGAGGCACACTCCTCCCACACCTTTTATCAACCTCCCCATCATCAGCAGAGTCTTCAAGCATTGTAGACTTCAAGCATTGTAGATTTCCCAAAGAATTTTGTTATATGTACACAATTTCCTTATGATCAATTCTCATTTGAACATTACCTAAATCTGTGTAAGACTGGTTACTATCAGGGTTCAAGTGTAGAGAAGTCAGGTTTTCATTTTGAAGTCGAGAGCTTCAGAAACACATTGAACTTCCATTAGATGCCAGGTGGCAAACAAAACCAAGAAACGTTTACGCCGGTCGAAGATAACCCAAAATATGTCTTGTCTTGGTCATTTTCATTTACATGTAGGTCCTGTAGGTTGGTCATTTTCGCACAATTCTTGACCCCAAGGAGACAATTTTCAATAACATTTAATACCAAGAGAGTCGCCTGAGTGGAGTGAAGGGGGATTATTTGCTACAGTCGTTAGCTTAAAATTAAGGCTATCATTGAATAACAACAGTGCTTCTTGTTATGTGTTTCGTTCTTCAGAAGCTTCCAACAATTTGCATATGGATTGCCCTGTGATGGCCTTGAATTCTATAATCGCTCCAACATTAATGCCGAATATCATGCCACTTACTTGGCCAATCATCAAATCAAACACTAGATTAACAATTCTAAAAATGATGGGCTATACGCAAATCAAATTAATTTTGACGGAACAAATGATCCTGATACGTACGTACCTTTGTAGCTAGCGAACTGGTCGTCGGGATCAGAATTCTCGAAATCGAACAGAAACTGCGTAAAAACCATTATGAAAAGAACCCATCATTATTGGTTATTTGGAACATGAAATAAACTCAAACCCGCACTCAACTGCAGAGCAATTTGCTTTAACTCAAAAGCAGTGAAGTACCTCAACTGCCTGAAAATTTCCACTTTGAGCAAGCGAGTTATTGAAGTATTTCTCCCATTCTTCTGGGGTGAAATCACCGAAGATTAAGCCCTAAGAGGGACACAATTGAAACTATTTAGATTTAAAGCAAAGCAAAGCATGAGATTCTAACTTACGTTGACAACGAGAATTTAACCCAAGATTTTGCTTTTCTCACCTCTCCTGGATTAGGCATTTTTTTTTAGCCACAAAGGCACTCGGCAAAACCTATGTTGAGAAATGCATCAATGGAATCTCCCTAGCTCGTAATACCACTTGGCTTTACCTCCATCTTGGTAAGTCCGCACGTACACATCCAGGAAATCATCCAGGATCTCTCTCTTTTCTTCAAGGAGTAAAAGGAGGGAGCCTGGGTTTAAATTAATATTTTTTGGTTCTCAACTCTGGGGCCCGGCCGGCCCGTATTCGAAAGTCCCGAAACTTTTCGGGCCCTATCCGCGCTATATCTTATGAACAGAGGGATTTTAAGACATCAAACTTCACAATCATTTTGCTTTTTGTAATTTTGAAAACATGTCGAAAGAAAAGCTTGTCAAAGCAAGCAAATGACAGTTTCGTATTAGGCTTATCGGGTACGAAAAGTTCTCGGGAGGTTCGAGAAACGGGCCCCTGCACCGAGAGATATTTCTCCGGGTACACCGGTTTTCCCCTCCCCTCAAAAACCACCATTTGTCTTGATTTGCGCCCAATTGGTGCTCCAGCGCTAGAACTACTAGTTCCTTTCCTTTCCTTTCACTCAGTAGCCTGCGTAGCAGGCGTATATCTCGCAACGCTTGAAATCTCGCGCTCCGCCAGCTACGCGGTCTATCACTGAGTTCACTTCACCTCCTCCCTCTCCTACCCGAGTGTCTGCTCCTTTAATTTGTGGAAAGGAAATGAATACCTAAAGCGTGGGATGCTATGCAGGCCACAGAGACACTTTTAAGGACTGCTCTGAGATACTGACACAATATTCCATCACGTTTTTTCCCGCTAACCGTTCATGTCAGACTCAGCTAATAAGTTTTTTTCGCGATCTTCATAAACGATCTACTTGAAGAAATAATGACGGTAATGCCTGGGAACCTTTGTCATCACTATTTCCGGCGACTCCAAAATATCTAGGATGATAAACTGACAAACTTTCCAATTAGATCTCGACGATTTATATAGGATTAATCTATTTTCTAAAGTTTACTCAAATTCGCATTTTCAGACAACAATAGTTGCTAGAAAAAGACGTGAACAACTGCATGGAATTCAAAACCTTGCTGACATTACGCAAACGTGAAGAATCTTAGTTGCAAACAAATTAGTTTTTAATGGTAGTTCAAGGCTTAAGGTATTTTTAAGAAAAAACCGTAGAGTTTTAAGAACGATCGATTTAGAAAACGTATTAAGAATAAAAAGTAACAACACCATATCCGACGTTTCGGAGTCAGACATGACCCCATTATCAAGGTTAAACTGTACTGGAAAGTTCGCAATTTAAATGAAACGGGCGTTAGGTCAAAACAAAGACATGCATAAATGGAAATTAAACGATAGTTGACACTAAGATATTTACAATTTTTGCTAGACTACAAAAGGCGAAGGTCAAACAAAAACTTTAGCACGAATGGAATCTGACTGCTTATTTAGTGATGGTTGACGCTCACGTATCAAAAGCATCTCGTGAACGAGACAGTCAAATTTCGATTTGCATTTCTTTAGGATCGTAAAATGTGCTTTAAGTTCAGGTTTGTCCAGATCGTGTTTCGTCTTCATGTGTCGACCAACCGAAGATGATAGGGATTTGTGTTCCTCTATACGCTGATGTAAATGCCTTGTTGTATAACCAATGTATTCCATATCGCATAGACCACATTTAAAATAATAAACAACACATTGGTTATTTACAACATTTGGCTTGTTTTCGCGGTGTTTGAGATGACTTTCAATCTTACGATTAATAAACACAGGAACAATCTCGATGGTGTTACCAATTTTAACGCTCAGATCTTTGAGTCGTCTCCGTAGCACGTTAGCTGACTTCTGATCTTTGTACGGTAATACAATACGGACGGTTTTTCCTTGGTATTGAACTTGTGGTGGTTTCTGGGCATCCGATGGAACATAGTCGACAAAATTCTTAACAGATCTGTTAATTAGGTCTTCTGGGTATTTAAGGCGTTTGAAGATATTTTTGAGCTTTTCGCACTCATCAGAGAATAATTGCCAACTTGAGGACAACCGATAGGCCCTGTTAAGCATGGTCGTAAGCAGGCCAGGCAATTATTCTCTGATGAGTGCGAAAAGCTCAAAAATATCTTCAAACGCCTTAAATACCCAGAAGACCTAATTAACAGATCTGTTAAGAATTTTGTCGACTATGTTCAATCGGATGCCCAGAAACCACCACAAGCGCAATACCAAGGAAAAACCGTCCGTATTGTATTACCGTACAAAGATCAGAAGTCAGCTAACGTGCTACGGAGACGACTCAAAGATCTGAGCGTTAAAATTGGTAACACCATCGAGATTGTTCCTGTGTTTATTAATCGTAAGATTGAAAGTCATCTCAAACACCGCGAAAACAAGCCAAATGTTGTAAATAACCAATGTGTTGTTTATTATTTTAAATGTGGTCTATGCGATATGGAATACATTGGTTATACAACAAGGCATTTACATCAGCGTATAGAGGAACACAAATCCCTATCATCTTCGGTTGGTCGACACATGAAGACGAAACACGATCTGGACAAACCTGAACTTAAAGCACATTTTACGATCCTAAAGAAATGCAAATCGAAATTTGACTGTCTCGTTCACGAGATGCTTTTGATACGTGAGCGTCAACCATCACTAAATAAGCAGTCAGATTCCATTCGTGCTAAAGTTTTTGTTTGACCTTCGCCTTTTGTAGTCTAGCAAAAATTGTAAATATCTTAGTGTCAACTATCGTTTAATTTCCATTTATGCATGTCTTTGTTTTGACCTAACGCCCGTTTCATTTAAATTGCGAACTTTCCAGTACAGTTTAACCTTGATAATGGGGTCATGTCTGACTCCGAAACGTCGGATAGTGTTGTTACTTGTTATTCTTAAACCGTAGAGTTTCCGACAAAATGCAGTAAAAAGAGAACCGAATAGATGAAAATGTGGGATGAATGGGCTGTCGGAATTGGTAAGGGGCGTTCCCTGTCCTTTTCAGGACAGCTCGTTTGCAACCATTTAACTCCCACCTGTGGCTCCTACAACTCCTTGCATGTGGTAGTTCGCCAGACCCCAGGAAATGGCTTTGCCAAGCCGGTTAAACTAGGTGAGGTGTCGTCGAGGCAAATTTCCGTGTTGTAAACGGTAGATGCCATTTCAACGCCACTTAATTTTTTTTCTATTATTCTGCTAAGCATTGCATCTACCAATAAAATTGGCATCGGCCGTTTACGAAAGGGAAATAAGCGTCGCCGAGGGGGTCTGAGAGAGAGAGAGAGTTTTGTCCCAGGCCAAGAGAATGAGACGGCTTTCTTGTTATAAATAACTCCCGTGAAAGTCGGTTAAGGCAAAGCACCATCACCGATCAGTTCCAGTGGCGATGGAGACGTCACAAAGCAACAATGCGATGGAGACGTCACAAAGCAACAGGTGGAGATAACCCCTGATCGTCGTAGTCACAAACCTGTACGTAGGCTGCTCTTGGCCGTTGTTTTTCCTCCTAAATCCAGTGCAATAGCACCCAGGACGACTGGGTAGCCTATTTTGGAAAGCACTGCCAACCTTACAAGGGAGAGCAGTGGGGTGCAGGGTTGGCGCAATGGTGAGAGCACTCCCACCAATGTGGTCCAGGTTCGATTCCCGGACCCGACGCCATTAAGCGGTTTGAATTTGTGTTGGTTCTCTTTTCATCTCCGTGGGTTTTTCTCCGGGTTCTCAGAGTTGGCATCGCCAGACCCGAGAGAATGATAGCGCTTATTTCCAAAGAACTCCAACACTGCAACAACCATATCACTACACTCAGTGCAACTCTCTCTGCTGACGAAATAAAAGGGTCCCTGAAGTAAGAGGGAGAGGGATTCTGAAAAGGAAAGACCCAAGCCGTATTCACTGAGTGGGCTTTACCATCAAGACCAAACTTCTCACGAACAGTCCCTTCAACAGAATTCACTCCCTGGCCAGCTGGGATCAGCGAGAGCCTCGTGAGGCTGCGCGTCCCCCTCAACAAGTCCAAGCCCCTCACCATCGTCGGTACCTACGCAATTACTCTCACAAATCTAAATCTACGTGAAAACGAACGCAACATTGTTAGGTGTTACATCTTGTTATATGTTACGTCCGTCTGCACACCACGTTGCATGTTGTTGAGAGTTAATGTTGTTGCACGAAGTTTGAAACTGGTCAAACCTTCGCGCCAACAACTTCAACCATTTCCTCAGTTCCGTGATCGCTGAAGCGTAGCGTCAATATTGGATCGGGCACAGCTCTTCCAACACAAGTTGTTGGGGCCACCAACGCGCATTACATATGCTCTCCATAGAGATAGCAACCCATTATCACGTTGAAAACCAGATGGCCGCTGAATTTTGTAAATTTACAATACTTTATACAATACTTTATTTAAAGAGGGTAACACATTAACCTTAAACAGTTTTCTAACATTTGGCCCTATAATACACTGAACGTCCTTACATTGTTGGGAGTTGTTGCGTCCGTTTGCACGCAACTGCCAACACCATCCAAGATCTGCAGAACCAACAATGCTGGGAGTTGTTGCGTCCGTTTGCACAAAATGTATGAAAAATATTACCATCACCAACAGTAAATGATCCGGCGTTGGCGTAAGGGTTTAAAGTTCTCCTATCGTGAATTTGTCTTAAAAATGTGATCACTATAAAGATGGTATTAAATTAAAGGGATCCAATTTCCTGATAAACTTCAACAAATCCTACGTCCTAAGATAAAGTCATTTACGAGTCCCCGCGTTTTCAAAACGATATTTGACATTCATTCACCGCCGATCTTCCGGCAACGGATCCAACCAGGTTTAGTGCAGTATGTGATGTACCCACCCACGGAGACACCCTTAGGGACTCGTCACTCGTTCCTCCCACACGAGAGTCTGCTGAAACGAGCCACACATTCTTTTCCCTTTGATAAGAAACTGTCATCTGGAAATCACGTGTGGGTAACTTAGGAACCAATCAGAGCTCTGTAGCATGAAATTTATACTCTCCTGTTTATCTCCGATAAGAATTTAACTCAGCGATTTTAAATGCCCGACACACGACGCCCATCCTCTTGCAGTTTTCTTAGGGTCTAAAGTGCACTTCTAGAATCTTGAAGTTCGTTGTGATTGGTCTACGTAAATTCCGGCTCGTCTCAGCAGACGCTCGCTCGTGGGGGAGGAACGCGTGACGAATCCCAAAAAGTGTCTGCGTGGGAGGCTATATGTAATGCGTTGAATCCAAAACAATTAAGGAGAAAAGAAAGTGAATTTATCTTGTTTTCATTTTAAATATACATTTATTTCTGCTATTAATAAACAGCTATACAAGAAAATCTTAAGACTTATGAATCCGCCTAACTATGTCGCTTGGAGTGAAAGTACTATTCATTGGCACTAACTTTTCTTCAATCAAACTTCGCCTTCATTAGCTCTCAGTCTAAGCACAAGTCCATAGGAACACAAAATGCTATGAAACAGATGCAAAGCTTAATACAGGGATAGAAACTTGAACATTGCTTACAACGTTATCTCCCTGATCACCGTATGCTGTCTCTTGCCATAGACATTGCTCCCCTTGTAGTTTCAGGACAGTGTCAATGAAGTGGCGACGCACAGTTATCGGATCATATTCGTGGCGTCCGTTTGGATTTTGACATCCCTCACGAGTACAGCCACACGGGAAACCGTCCCGATCAACTTGGCAATTAATTCCGTTCACATAACAACTACAAGACTCTGGCTGACAAAATCCTTTGCAAGAACATCCGCAAATTTGCCGCGAATATCTAATTTGCATACACTCAATGGCCTCTTGTTTGTTGATTTTCGTTACGCCGGCCGCTTTCAAAATGTCCTTGCGGTCCTTCTGAGGAATTGGCATAAAGCAATGTTCTTCCTCGCTATCCGCACTGTCATATGAATGTTCACTTTCACTTAAATCGTCGTCCGAAATAAGCACCCTTTCGACATAAATGTGTTTGTGTTTCATCCCAAGGGTTGTTCCTCCGTTTGACGGTACACACGTATAACCTTGGGTGCGGGGAAAATGGAACACTGTCCGCTCGCTAAAACGAACTCTTCGATTTCTCTTCGCTCGCCGATAGTCCTCTACATTTCCCAAGCTATCGGCGCTGTCGGAACTTGCAGTACTCAATGAATCTTCCTCGTCATGTTTCCTTTTTGACATGTTTAACTGTCCCGGAAAATCGGCCTCAAAGGGAAATTACCAAAACGATGGAAATTTTCGCGTTTTGTTGTCTATGTAAATTTTACATATCTAGAGCAGGTGTAACAATAGCAGTGGCAGGGAAATATCATTGGACAATGGACGTATTTAGCTCTGCCGTCAATGATTAGAAAGCTGGTCGAATCTCATATATTATTTATCGCTGATTGGATAATTCACTCCACGCAGAGGCTCTTATTGGCCGCAGAACAAAGATGTACTTTCAAATAAGGGTGCTTGCCACGTCTGAAGTGTTGTCACACACTGAAAGCAGACTTTTTCTAAACTCGGCACGACACTAAGATCAGTTCAATTTTAAGATTTAACCAAAACGGTTTTTCTAACCCAAAAAATAAATCTGTGAAGTGTCAGAAATGAAATCTATTCATGTATAGCGCACTTGATCGATGCGACGATAAAAAGCCGACGACATACCGAGTTTGAAAATACTCTCGAGAGAGAATATTCTTAGTAGCAATTTACAACATAAATTCAGATGCCCATCCTCTCCTCTTTTAATCTTCGCACAGCAACTGACCCAAAAAAATCAAACCGCCTGCAATGCAGGATATTTGTTACACGGAACACTGATCCCAGAATTTTTTCGCACTCTTCATTTATCACACGATGAATGAATGAAAACCTTTATTGCCTATTTTGAAACAAGTGGCGAAATACATTTTAAATATACCATTGGTATTGGGGACCATAAAAGGTTTCACCCTCGTTTCTCCGTGCCTCCAGTTGAATAAAATGGGAGTTGAAGAAACTAAACGAACTATGGGGTATTTAGTTTCATGAAAAAAATACATTTTATTGTCCATTTCAATCATTTTCTGGATTTTACCTCTTGTCATGATGGTCAAGGCAATCCACCATTATGTTGAACAGCCGTTTACAAACTATTAACGAATATTAAACAATTTTGAAAGTTGCTTTCAAGGAGTCAACATGGCCATACAGAATGAAGCGCGTTCGCTTACTGTTCTGAGGAAACAGTTTGAAATGTTATCATAAAAAGACTGATCGAACAAATGGTTGGTGTGAAAAGTTTCAAATGTTTCGCTGCAAGGTTGTCGATGGCCTGTCAAAGCCTCGAGATTAACTGTCATCACTGTGCACGTGGTTGTGCTTTACTTGCTGCTTGTATATTTAGTGACGGCCTTGGTCCCCTCGCTAACTGCATGTTTTGCAAGTTCACCTGGCAGAAGTAATCGCACAGCTGTTTGGATTTCACGCGAAGATATCGTGGACTTTTTGTTGTAGTGTGCCAAACGGGATGATTCCACTGCTATTCTCTCAAAAATGTCATTCACAAAGGAGTTCATAATACTCATAGCTTTTGTCGAAATCCCGGTGTCTGGATGAACTTGTTTAAGAACTTTGTAAATGTAAGTCGCATAGCTTTCTTTTCGCTTTTTGCCTCTTTTCTTGTCGCTGGGTAGGGATGGTTTCTTCTCAGCGGTCTGCTGTTTTTCACTCTTATTTTTACGGACTTTCGGCGCCATGCTCATATGAATTGCCTTTCCAAAACAGGAATTGATGTGACTTCTTACCACATCATACCATGATACAAACACGATAGTCTGATCTAGCTCCGCGATTTATATCGAAATGATGACAATCTCTGTGCACGCGAATCGAAATTAGTGTAATCCGATTGGTTCTCCTGCGCGATCATTTGGTGCGTCATCCAACAGCTTTTTTAAAACCCCAACAGTAATGAAACCATTTCATGCAGTTAACACGCAGCTCTTTACAGCTTCTGATTTCAGTTTAATTGGCTTAGGACAAAGCTCTATTATGTTTAGGGTTCATTGTTTCTGTTGTCGATTTTTTGAGCACATTGTTTCCTGAACCAATCACAAGTCGCCTTGTGATCAGGGATAATAACAATAACAGCATTACACCAACGATATGACCTCGTTTGACAGTCGGGAAGTGAGATGCAACTTTTTAAAATCAGCTTAACCCTTTAACTCCCAATAGTGTCACTTATAGATTTTACTCTGTCTAACGCCAGACGACTTTACTCGTCAATGGGGAACCCCACGGGGCTCAAAGGGTTAAAGAGAAATTCATTAACAGCAATCAACGTAGAGTTTAAGAGTTAAGGTTAGGGTTAGAGTGAAAGAGGGAGGTCGCATGTTCTCTGTAACAACCTCAAAATGTTGGAATCATCTTCCGCTTAGGACACGTACCTCATCATCTGTAAATATTAGGCTGATTTAGCAACAGAACGGGAACGTCAGTGGCGACGTCGCGCGCAGCAAAACTACCAATGAGAATTTAGAATAGAGAAGAAAAGAGTGGAGTCTTCTCTATTCTGAATTCTCATTGGTGTTGTTTCTGCGCGCGCCGTCGCCACTGACGTTCCCGTTCTGTTGCTAAATCAGCCTAATATTTCAAATAATACTTTATATAAACATCTCAAATTAAGTCAGATTAGATATATAATTTTTAGCCCTTTTTTAAATAATCATTTTTAGACTCTGTAATTACAGGTAATTTCGTCAATATGTATGCAAGTTTTGATTAGTTTTTACAATGTAATTTAGCATAATATACTCCATATAACTTATATTTTTAATCTAGAGGGCCACAAGTTTACTATTTCTTTTTTTCTTTTATATGATAGCCTCATTAAATAAGGTTTGATTGATTGATTGATTGAATCAAAATTGCGATCGTGACAAATGTATAAGAGAACTAATTCTAGTCAGTTTCGGTGTCTGGGTAACTAACTGGGCACTACATGTAACTCATTCATTCTTATTGTACCGAGCCAAGTAAAGGGGTTGATGTAGTGCGCCGATCAACTCGAAACGTCAACATCCCCCCCCCCCCCCAACCCATCGGGCAAAGCCCGGGATTTAAACTCTTGAAGATTGGATCGTTCAAATTCCCACCCCCTATCCAATCGTCGGATTTGCCTGTCATACCCTACTAAAGAACAATCGTCGTCGGCTCCTGCCGTCTTTAATAAAGACCTTTTGAAGACCTTTTTTGTGAGCCAATCGCTCCCAAATGCTACATCTCTTCCTTTAAACTCTTCCATCTCGTCCAAACACGTGTTTTGCCGGAAAAAAACGTCGGAAAAGTCATTTGAAACCTGACACTTCCGATTCAATTTTCCCCACCCAACGCAGGCAAAGATCAAATTCCCCACTCTCCTCGCACAGAAGATAGTGAAATGCCCGGGGTTTGCCCGGGGGGGGGGGGGGGGGGAAATGTTGAAGTTTAGATTTGATTGGCGATTGCCTTATGTTTATTCCTTTAAAACCCTCCACTCGAGGATACATTTAGCGAAGCAATTGTGGCCACTCCACACTCAATCTTCGGTGTCGATAATGACGTAAGAAACTTCGTTCCAAGGGTTTCCTCGCTGTGCGAAAATTAAAAGTATAGCGACTGAGAAAGAAGGAGGGGGGGGGGGGGGTAGGAGGATTTTACAGCTGTGCAGGAAGATCACAAGGTGTTTGGAACACGAGGTGTTTGTTTGATGTTCTGCTAGATGACATCAGAAGTAGTTGTACATCATAAATCATTATACCATCTAGATAGCCACAGTAAAATCCATTGACACATTATAATGCCAAGAATTAAACTCATATAAGGTAGAAATGTTTAAATGAAAACACTTTCTTGATTAAAAAACACGTTTTTGGGTAACAGTGAATTAGATAAAAAAATTGACATGACATGGCTATAACACGTCTATTCACTATGTTCTCCTTGGCCTGTTATCGAGACTGTAGTTCTCTCTCCGGATCTTGGAACAAGGAAAGACATTTGGTTGATATAGTTACTAAACACACCAGAGATAAATCTTCGGCAATGAGGATACTGGACGTATGACCTTAATTGCCCTCTTTTGTATAGTGTCTGTCCTTTCCGACGAGTTAATCGGAATGTCTTGCCGTGCTTGCATCCCATGTTCTAAAATTGACCGAACATTCCTTAGATACGCTTAAAATAATTAGTCCTGTGACTCAAGTCCAGGACATTTCAGTATCCTTTGAGCATATATGCGATTGAGGAGATCTAGAATAGCCCAATTTCGAATTCTCACGGCTGGACTTGATATAGCATGAAGTGGAGTCTAATACAGGCCAATCTTTTCACACACAAATTAATCTGGCCGCAATACCTTCCATTTCATGCTAGATCCAGTCGAGCCATGAAAATTCGAAAATGGTCTATTGCATCAATGTGGCAGACGTCACATAGCAAAAACGCAAAAGTATGCACAAAAAAAAAAAAGAATTTTAATATGAAAATAACAAAATAACAGGACGTACCGTGAGGATTGGTACATAAAACTTTCAAAGGGTGGCATCAAAGGTCCTTACCCATGATAATTGAATACTTTTACGATGAAAAATACCGGTAATCATCTTGAAATTGATAAATGTTTATCGTCTGTTATATTTATGGTCATGTTTACATGGAAATAAAAAAAAATTACGAAAGACACGAACACAATGCAGAAGCAACTTTGGGGATTTTATGTCTGCTTGGAGTAGATGGCAAAGAAACATAACGAAATGTAAAACGCTCAATCTGGTGTGTGATATTTTTGTAATTAACCCAAGCATTCTTGACCTAAACAATGCAAATTTTCTTTAAAATCACGGTTTCCGAATAGGGTATTGAAAGCAACCATTAAGGCTGTCAATATATATAAACCTCCAGGAAATGAAGTTTGCGGCGTGAAAAATCAGCATGCCTAAATGCACATCCTCTTGCACACTGATGGTAAAAGCAAACTTACCCTTTCTGTAACTTCAGTGAAATCGCATTCGAAATGTCGGAGAAAGTGATCTATGCATTCAGCTGTGCATACATAGATCAGATTTGAACCCACGACCCAACAATGTCTAACAGGATGCTCTAACCACTGAACGATTGGAGACTGTGGTGAGCAAGGCTAATCTATGTGCTATTAACCAGAGCCGCATCACACAGTTAAGTAATCAAATCAACAGACCTCAGTTGTTCAAATGGTGGACAACGCTATCCAGTGGATAGCGCTGTCCACCTTCCTATCAAAGGGGCCATTATTTCAGCCCATAACTGCAATGCACAGTCACATTAATTAAGCATCAGAGCCATCGTTCTGTGAGAAATACCATGGTGCGTCAGTTGTGATTCTAGTCAAAGCCACCTACTGTCCTCACTCACCTTAGTCTCCAGAAGCTTAATAGTTAGAGCATCCAACAAGATCTTTTAGGGTCATGGGTTCAAATTTTATTTGGGACTAAGATTGTCCATATGATTGCCATATATACCTTGTGTCTTTTAGAATTGATTTAACCTCGTAAGTGAGTGATATCTTAAATAGAATGATGATGATGATAATTATTATTTGACCCTTTCTTCACCTTTTTCATCTCTAAAAATACCAATAACAGATTCTCATCTGGATACTGCCAGATGATTTCCCTAATCTATAGAGGCACTCTTGGAGAGGAAAGGCTACATTCCATTAAAAAAAGCCATCAATTCTTAACACAAAAATTCCAAAAATATATTTTCAGTGTACATTATCAGTAATACTAGTCTTAAAATACCAAAGGCAGGAAAGTTAATTAACATAAATTAGCGATGGCGCAACACCATCTGAAAGAATCCACCACAAAATTAAGTCGAATGTACAAATACAGCTTGAAATTCATGAAGAATGAGCAGTTATGGAACTTCTATTTAACAATTAGACCCGCAGCCCGCAAGGGCTACGGGTCAATAGCCAATGAGGTGAAGCCGAATGGGCTATTGACCCGTGGCCCTTGAGGGCGAAGGGTCTAATTGTTTTAGTATCACCCAACTTAGTCGGACAGAAAAGGCAATAACAAAGTTAGCAAATGCAAGTTGAAGAAATATTTATTTGGGAACAAAACGGAGGAAAGCGTCACGCTTTTCGCTACTCGAGGACTATTACTAATAGTCCTCTGGTAGCATAGCCAATCAAAATACAGGATTTGCATTAGTCCACTAGTTGGGTGATACTAAATAATGATATTAATTACTACCATTCATAAATTATGCCTTGTCATTGCAATAGCCCCATAATAACGGGCACTTATAATTATGTTCAATGAACTTATTAGATTTCCAAGGAGGCTTGGTTGCTATGTCAAATTTCATCTTAAGAGAAAAAAATGCATGTACAATAACATTTTTGAGCACTAATGGAACACTTAAGATTTCTCTTGAAAGTGACTGATTCTGCTACAAAGCTCAAGCTGCTTCTCCTTCATGTGTTGCTATACAATCCTATAATTAAGGAAAAATACAACATGTGTAAGAGGTCACTGTTGAACGACATTGTTATCATCACTGATATCTTCACAACCACCACAAAAAGAAAAAGTGCAATAAATTTTACAGTCATCGTTTAAGTATCCCCTAAAAACTCTTTACATTAAAAAAATAATGAGTCTGGTAGACACTGTTCAATACCAGGTTGAATTTCAAATAAGTCACTCTTTCAATGCGTGCTTATCATGGTTGTGTTCCTCAGTCATCAGAAAAAACAACTGACTAAAATAAAATAAAATAAAATAAAATAAAATGAATACCTCGTTTGATGCCCATTGAGTTTGTCCCTTTTTAACGCTCTCTGATTTACCACTAGTCCCTTCTTCGCAAGAAAATCCACGAGCTACAGCCACAGCATTACATTCAGTATCTAATCTCTCTCCATTTTCTACAAATTCATTCCATTTTGTTGTACCAACAGTGGCTTCCATGTCAGCGTCATCTGTAAATGCATGACCACCATCTTGCAATTGTTCTACACTACTACTGAAATCTCCACTTTCTTTTGAATCGTCTAAGGGATCACTGCTTATTTTGCCAATTTCATCTTTACAATCAAACTCTTCCCCATGGAGACAGACATTACTCCCCATGTCGTATTCTACCTCAGCAGTATTATAAGATGATACAGCCTGATGGTCCTCTTCACATATTAAATCCAAGGCTTCTTCCTCGACACCAGCAAAATATCTTACATCCCTGTCTGAATCATGCTGAAGCCTCTGTATAGCTGAATTAATTGCTGCTCTTCCTTCACCATCTATGTCTTTAAAGTAATCTATAGACAAGCAAGACACCGCTAATCACACATAACATAACTTTATACAAATATGCGCTGGCTTATATACTTTGCTATCGAATTGTTGGTAAGTTTTGTGTGAACAGCTGTATTTAACAAGTACCGGTATAAACTTTGCAGCTGAGTAGCCAAGCCATTATAACCCGCAATGACATTTCCACAGCAACTCAATGTAGATTTAAATAACTATTTTAGAGACGCAGATTATCTGGTATAAGGGTGCGTTTGATTGGGAAATCCGGATTTAGATCTTATATCTGGATCTTCGGATTTACAATCGGACACAAAATGTGTTGTTGGCGATTTCACTAATTGGAAATCCATGTCAGGGAGAATTTCAATTAGCCAAAATCCGCGAGAAAATCCGTTTTCAGATTTTGTCTGATTGGAAATCGAAGATCCAGATTTTAAGATCTAAATCTGGATTTCCCAATCGAACGCACCTTAAGTAAATAAGGATCCGGGAAATTTGAGATACAACTCAATCGCTGCAAATTAGAGCAAGCCGAGAGCGTTAAGCTGTTGGGCCTCGAGTTAGATGAACAACTTAGTTGTGATGCTTATATTGACTGCTGATGTACGACGTTATCAACGCGTATTGGCATATTTAACAGAATTAGGGCTTATTAGCCAAGAACGGAGCGTATATTGTATTATAATTCTTTAATTAAACCATTGGAAATCGAAGATCCAGATTTTAAGATCTAAATCTGGATTTCCCATTCGAACGCACCTTAAGTAAATAAAATAACTGTAGAGAAATGTGTAGAATGAATGATTATTGAAGTTCTCAAAAACTTATCTCAGCTTGGCAAAGGCCCCTATCACCATCACTGATGCACATATAATATGATAAGATGTTGATATAACATCCAGTAGAAAAAGGAACAAGACTGGATTCTCAAAATGCGATGTTGAATGTTTATACAGAATTGCTAGACTCATACCGCGCACCGGATAAGGACGATAAGCCGGAGGTCACGTCTCACAACCCTTCAATGTTAATAATCCTGTGGGACGTAAAAGAACCCACACACTTGTCGCTAAGAGTAGGGCACGTAGTTCCCGGTGTTGTGGTCTGTCTTCTGTTGGTTATCATGGTTGGGAGGGTAAAAAAGGGGCCACAGTAATTGGCGCAAGCTGTTGTGGCGCTCTGCCAGCTTGGCAAAGTTAATAAAATAAAATAAAAATTTAAAAAAATACATCGAAAGGTTTCAGTGATGCTGGCTTCTAGCAGTACAGTCTTTCAACGCTGTTTTTGAATCTAACCCCAACATGACAAAAAAATTAAACTGAAATATGTCCTCTTGTGGAAAACCCCCTCTAATGCTATGTAATTGAAATCATACCTGACAGCAAAATGCCTTGGGCCAAAGTCCTTGCCAGACTGAGTCGCACATTTGGAACAGGATCAGCAAGAAGAAATAACAAGCTTGGTAAGAACTCTTGGCTGAACTGTTCCCCTGTCTCAGCATTTTGTTCCAAAAGATTCTCACAAAGCTGTGCATATCTAGGAAATCAAGGAAGAAACTGTGAGGCCAGTGGGGTGTGTACGTTAACTGTCAATTAAGTGAGCAAAAAACTTGAAATAACAAATGAAAACAAAGAATTGACTTTCAACTGAGTTTTATGGTTATGGTTCTGGTTCTGGTTCTGGTTTATGATTTATATACTGCACATAATAACAAAGTCTCATGGCGATTTACTACAAGCAATTTTCGAAATATCAAATATTCAGCTTGATAGTGAGGCATTGAGGACAAAAACAAAAGAAACACGTTGGAATGAATGCGAAATATATTTGCATATCATACACTTCCCTTTTTAACGATGAAATGATATATGAAATGGATCATATATGAACTGCGGATATGAAATTAAGTGAAGCTATGATTCTCGCAGTTATGAACTCAATTTTTGCAAATGCGTAAAGAAGCCTGAAAAATTCAGGACTTCAACGGGGTTTGAACCCGTGACCTCGCGATACCGGTGCGACGCTCTAACCAACTGAGCTATGAAGCCACTGACTTTCCTTTTTCTTAAAATATCGAAAAAGGCCTATTCTTTCTCTGGGGTGAGATCGGACGTCAGCATATAAAGGCGCCTCCGGGAGCCCGTATCAGTCCATATTTGATCTCATCCACCCACCCAACCCAGGAATGAGAAAGGAGGACAGACCACAACACCGGGGGTCTCCCCTCTACTCTTCACGAACAGAGTGAGGGTACGTTATTGACCACATTGTTGATGAACAGGAAAGGTTGCGAGACAGCGCCTATGGTTTAAAATCCTAATCAGAGAGGACTTGAAAGTCTAACTATCTGAGGGTGTAATTAGAAAGGCAGCACTTTCTCCCCAGTTACCTCAAGACCCTGATTGTTGCTCTGGCTGGAGTCGAATTCACGACCTCCTGCATGGCAGCTCAGTGCTCAACCAACTAAGCCACCGGTGCACAGTTTTATTAACAGGTGCACGAGTTTTATGAACAGTTAGTAAATTATCAAGATTGCTATTCAATGATTACTAGTTACATACTCACGCTTGGCGTCTGGTCCACTGTGGGCTATGAGCAAATTTATTGATGATGTCACATACATACTTATGTACAGGACCATCTTCGGGGCAAGTGTGCAGTCTTTGAAGTAAAACACCAATCTAAAGAGATTCGAGAAATAAAATCTGGTATCTGGTTTGTGAAGAAGGAGGTAGTTTACCACTTACAAAGGGAAACCATTTGTTGAGCATAAACCCCTCGATGGAAAATTCTTCTAACATTGGTGTACAATGATATGATGTGTTTATTATATCACTATTGCAACTTGGAAACTGAATTACAGTACAGTAATATGTCACAGAAAATACCTGCTAGACACAACAATAATATTAATAATAATAATAGTTATAGTACATAATAATAGCTAAATAATCATAAATTATCATAATTTACTCAACTTCACGGTTATAAACTATGCAAAACGTTTTCTTCAGGATATGAGCTTTTGAGACCAAGTAGGTTCAAAGATCTTTGTTCATGGAAAAGGTCCTTCATGGGGTCTGCCAGTTTCCTTCGCTTTCTTAATCAATGCACTGAAAGGGGCTGAAAGCCAGTTACAGCAAGTGCTTCTGCATAATTACGTTGGAGTAAGAAAACATGGAGAGCTTTGTTCTGTAATGACTCTATATTACATCAGATAAATAGTCAAGTTGAACCTTAACTTGAGAAGCACTCAGTTATGCTGCTCATTAACTTGAGGTTGTTAAAATAACATTAGCAACACATAGGAGATAGCTGCCTTGTTAAGCATTGCAGCATGACTTCGTCTATGGTTGTCACCCTGTATGGCCACTCCTTTTCTATTGCACTCCTTTTGCCAATTCATGAAAATTTACTGCCTGAGAGATTGTGGAAAAGCAAATAGCTCCTTCTCAGATTTTCCAAAAAAAAAAAAGTACTTGGCTGGGTCCAAACTAGATTCACATTTCACATTCAATTCATTTCTTTTTTGATACAGTGGTAGCTGTGGTGATGATGATAGTAAAAATAATAATGACACTAAACCTATATGGAAGCTTGACGGAGCAAGTATTAATTGGCTACCTTGGCCAGCCACCTTACATTGCAAAGGCCTTTAAACAGGCAAGAGAAAAACTCTGGTCCTACTTCCACGCCACTAGTTTTGCAAATGAACTTGCCTTAATTGGCTCGTTGTGCAATTTTTTATAAGAATATACTCAAAGGGAGTTAATTACAGTGAGCGGCAAAAGGAATATCTCAAGTCAAAAAAATGAGCGTACCCTAGGTTGCCTGTGGTACGTGTTACACAAAAACAGAAGGCACTGAGTTGGGTGGTATTGAACTGCAGCGTTTCAGTTATTTTTTTCAAATGGGGGGTCATTAAGACCACTTGAGGGGTCACCCAGACGACGTGCCAGCAGAGACCCTTTGGCTCACTCATTTAATGATTTTGTAATCTCCTGTCCCATTTTGAGGTCTTTTAGTTTTTTTAAGCTTTGGTAATAAATTCAGTTTAAAGATAACAAACCACGCTCTTGAGTAAAATGCACTCGTTTCTTCTTTAAATAGTCTGCAAAAAAAACTAGCTGCAAATTGCTCTGACGGACGTTTTCCTGCATGTCATGCATGTCTTGCAGTTGCACTAAGCAAACGCTTATTGCACACACTAAGGAAGGACTGAAGATGTTGTTTCCGCTTCATAATTCCTCTTCTTCTCAGTCTAATCTGATGCTAGGTCAAAAACGTTTGGCTTTACGTTTGCACCAAAAAGTACCGTAAAAGCCGGGAGTTAACAGTAAAAGACAAGCCAAAAGACAGAAGAAGAAAAATATAACATAGCTTTTATATCTAACCTTGAATCGAATTCTCATCGAAAGATTAATGACAATCGATCGCAAAAACACGAAAATCTCTGCAGTCTCAGACTTCCATGAATCAAGGAGAAGGTCACATTTTTCTGAAGTTGTCGGAAAGTGCGAGGTTAGTAGTGCCCGAATTATAAGGTAGCCGAGTGGTCCCTGGCTAACAGAGTCCAACTCAATAATGAGAAATGCAAAGAGCTCCGAATCTCTTTTGCTAGCAATAAGGCAATATTTGAGCCAACTAGGGTACATGGCAAAGAGCTAGAGCTTGTTGATAGTGCAAAGTTACTAGGAATAACAATCACAAGTGATCTATCATGGAACACCCATGTAAATCATGTTATCAAAAAGACAGCCAAAAGGCTATACTTTTAAGTTCAGCTAAAAAGGGCCAAGGTTCCCTGCGATGACTTAGGGTTATTTTACATCACGTGTAAGATCAGTTCTAGATTATGCGATCCATGTGTATTATTAGTCACTCCCAAAGTATTTAGTTAATGAATTAGAGAGAGTCCAGAAGAGGGCTTTAAAAATCATGTTCCCTAGCCTCAGTTACGATGAAGCTCTTACTCACACGGAGATAGCGCCGCTTAGCGTCCACCACAGTAATATTTGTGCTACGCTTTTCAATGAGATCCTAAGTGATTCAGATTATAGGCTATGGGCATTATTGCCGCCTTCACATCAGGCCTGCAAATATTCGCTTCGACGAACACGCAAATTCGACATTCCTAAAATAAACACGAAACGCGCAAGAAATAGTTTTATTATTAAGTCAAGTTTTAATATAAATACGGTATAAATTAATTTTAGATCTTGTAAATAGCTTTTCGAAAGTAATAGTACTTTATTATGTAGCATTATTATATATTTAGGAATTTTGTTATTATTTACATTTTAACGGTACGCAATTCAGCCCTTGGCTGCCATGTATTGTCTATCTCATGATGTTCTGTCAAAAGGAAGAAATCGATCACGTGCTAGGCAACCATAAAGGTGCACGTGATCACTTTGTGTACAGGAAAGAATGTTAATCGTCGTCTTTAGAGTGAAACAACGTATTTTTTAGCCAAGAAACTTCCGTCTTTGGGTTTTTAATTTTGTTGTAATATTTAACTGAATATTTACATTTCATCTGTCGGGTCTGGAAGCCTTCTTTATCGGGTTCCTCACAAACGTATCAATTTTGACTTCAGCGTGAACTATTACACAATCATGACGTTGAGCGGCCAATTAAAACAGAGTTTGCAATTGAAAATCTAAACATCTATGAGATACAAAAACAGACTCGTGAATTATCGCATATCACAATGCTGACAAGCACATAAGCAAACGAAATGGTTAAAGACGGTGCCTACTATTGCGCATATGTTCTGCGCATCTCGAGATATTCGGATTTGCTATGGCGCGGTTCAAAATTATGCAGAGAAAGCAGAACTTACCAAGTGATCTCGGTACCCAAAAAGAAAATTGGGGGTAACCACGCATTTTTCAGAGACACCATACATTGCTTTGTATTTTAAAGCTCTTTACAAATATTGTTGATAATTATCTTTGAAAAATGTGTGGTTACCCCCAATTTTCTTTTTGGATTTCAATAACACTTGTTAAGATCTGCTTTTCCCGTATATTCAGTAAACCGCGCAAACATACCTTTGAATTAGTAGGCACCGTCCTTAATTACTATCTGAATGTTTTTAAGTTGGATTAAAACGATATATTGTTGAAAAATCCTTGTGTCAAAGGAGCTATGTCACGCATTTCATGTAATTTCATGACACTCAAAATTCGCAAAACGCATGGGTAATGTAAACAATCTTCCAGTTTATTGCTCCTTCAAGTCGAAGCAATAAACTGGATTGACCAGGAAATTAAAGAAATATTGTTTGCTTCCCAAATAATTTCACGTTGAAATCTTGGCTACCTATTAATCATTTGTCAGAAAGAAAAAAATTCCTGTCTCCTCGCGAATCACATTTCAACCCCTGTATGCTCGAATATTACACAACATGATGAATTCACCGAGGAAAATGTCACAAAAACCTTTTCCAGCGAAAAATTTGTTTAAAAGAAACAAGATATTTGCTATTAGAGGCACAAACCCTTCCTATTTCATTGCGTGCGTGAAGACAAGAAACTCAATCGTGTCAAGTTACCATACGCAACAAAATAAAGAACTTTTTCCATGATAATGAAGCACAAAATAGACAACAAGCTTTCTTTCAAATAATTCTTGGCTGTCACATTTTCAATTATTTGTTTACCTGAAGACTGTGCAGAGTTGAGCACAAAATAAAATATAACAAGAATTAGTGAAATTTCCAGTTGTTACCAGAAGACTGTGCAGAGTTGAGCAAAAAATGCAAATAACTACAAATAGCCAGACAACAGAGATCACAGATCCACTTAAGGTGCTCGATTTTGTTTAAAGCCATAAGTTACCAGAGAATTTTCCATTTGTTTTCAGTGTTGTACATAACACCACAATTGGTAAAATATTGGAAATACAGTTCACTTTGATTACGACTTGACAGGCGAAAGATTGTTGTCGAAGTCCATTCCTCAGCGCATTTAAGATTCCAGACATTTACTTTGCACCGCCTGTCTTGTTTATCCAATTGACGTTCCATTTTTGAGCTCCATAAAGGTATATTTTATTTAAAGACCCACCAAAACGCCATTTGACTTCGACGCCATCGCAGGTTAATAGACCAATTTCGATATATTAAAATTCAGTCTCAAACAAAAGACATCATCTCGAGGCTCTGGGGAATAAATATAAGGATTTGTATGACTTTATTCCCCAGAGCCTCGAGATGATGTCTTTTGTTTAGGACTGAATTTTAATATATCGAAATTGGTCTATTAAATATTCTACTGTGTCCACCACAGAAATCTACGCATTTCTACTTCCCTCTGAAACCTACCAAAATACGCGCAGAGGACCCTGCACAAAGACACCACTTAGCAGGGGAGTGACAGGAAATACTTTCCCAACACAAAAATTAGAAGAACAAAAAGAAAACGACTAAATTTAACCCGTGTTCTGACTGGATTGCCATATGGCAACCCAGTAATGACAACCTACATACATGTAGCTGGCAGAGTTCATTAATAAAATTATGTATTATGTTACTTTCCACTGTCGGAATACTAACCAATTTAAATGCTATTGTCCTAACATCAGCTACTCTGTCTGTAGCAAGGGAAATGGCGATAGGACAAATGAATTGCAGTACTTGTTTGGGTGCATACAGCTCACAAAGCAACATTAATTGCCTAAAAATGAAACAGTATTAATATAAGTTAAATTACTAGTAGTAGCAATCGCTAAGTGCCAATGAGACAGTCAATATAATACATAGTTTGAAGATTTGTATCAGAGTGCTATTCATGGAACAAAACTAAACAGTGGTTGTATTTTTTTGATTTCAAAGTACTGCATCTAACAATATAAATGTAAGAAAAACCCTTGCATAATTTGTATCTCAAACAACAATGTAAATGTCGATATGTTTTGCAATCATATTGAAAGCACTGCTGTAATTTTTGAACGGCCGTAATTTTAACAAGAACATACAATAATTAAGTTAGATAAAATCAATGCCATGTATAAAATCGCCAAAGACGTTTCAGTGTGAAACATGTCATGGGGAATCAAACTCTCTTGAACAACACATGAAGGTTGTTTCACTTGGAGAATTTTTATTTTGTCAGGTACAGCCATGAATTATATGTCAAATTGATCGTTTAATTGCGTAGTTTACAGACAATAATATTTCCTATGAAAATTAAATTAAATTGTTCACAACAACAAACTGTTCTACTCGACAATGGCACAGAGCCCGAAATTGACAACCGGGGCCGATAAGAACACAGTGTACGCTAGTTCACTCAATATACACCTTATTCCAAAATGGCCGCCATTTAGATATTCTTTTCTTTTTATTGAAATTAGACCTTGATGCCTCGTTCAAGGCCAAATATTCTTTTGAATTTTCAGCTCAAGAACGAGGCATCAAGGGCTTATTTGAACAAAAACAAAAGAATATTTAAATTGACGGCCATTTTGGAATAAGGTATATAGCTGGTTCGGAAATAAATAATAGAGTAGCAAATGTTCACAACACAATGGTCAGAGAAATGGAAAAAATGTGTTTTCACTCACAATCATAAATATTCACGTGAACGATGTCGCGTCAGGTCAGTTTGTCTAATGAAATCACACATCAAAAAATGTGCTTTCATTGGTTCTTGAAGTCACATGATAAGCAGCCTTTGTTCCCTTACCTTATCTTATATTATAGTTTCTCTGGGACGCCCAAATGTTTTTCTCCATACACAACACTCTGGTGCTTCGGCTCTATTAAGACAGGCAGGTGCAAAAGTGGGAGTAGATCAACTCGGAATGCTCACCTCGGATCAACGTAAAAAGTAGGCACGCATTGCCAACGTATGGTAGTGCAGTAACACAGCGCTTTATTCCATATTGTCAACTGAGCAGCGTTTTGTCTTCCAGGACATTCAAGCTGTCTTCGCGTAATATGTAGCTCTAATAGTGCACAGTATTGTTTTGGTACGGTATATCATTATAGTGCCTTGGTAGATGTCTCAGGTAAAATAGACCACTGAGAAGACATGTAAGGTAAAAGGTAAAGTCTGCTTCGAGCCTAGTGGCAAATCAGGCCGGCGCTTATCTCCGGTTTCTGTGGCATGAAGCGACTAGGAGTATTTCTACTCCCCCCTGGATGGGATGCTAGTCCATCGCAGGGTTACCCCCGGCATTAAATTCGCCGGTACCCATTTATACACCTGGGTGGAGAGAGGCACCGTGAGAGTAAAGTGTCTTGCCCAAGAACACAACACAATGTCCCCGGCCAGGACCCGAACCCGGACCACTCGATCCGGAGTCCAGCGCACTAACCATGAGGCCACCGGGCCTCCCCAGAGAAGACATGTGGTTACCAGCAAAATACTAAACCCAGAAAGATTAAAGAAAATAAAAGGGAATCGAGAAACATTGGCTTCGAGGCTGACATGTTGATCATTTTCAGGTTCCCTTACAATATCTTTTTCACCACAAGTTTAAGAGTGCACTTGAGTGTCTGACAGCTGTCTAATACAAAAGTTCACTGAAGTTAAGCCCTGTCGGGTTAGTATCTGGATGGGAGACCTCAAAAAACAAAAACAATTATATTTTAATGCTCAACAATGCTAACTAAGCAAGGTACAGATTTCGTTAGCCAGCTCCATGCAAAACAAATATTGATGCAAAAGAAAATAATTATTGATACACAGATTTTAGGAAGAGCACAAGGACGTTTCCAGAACGGTCGATCAAGAATAAAAGATTTTGTCATCAGGAACAAAATTTGCGACACAATAACAACATAAATTTTGAACCGCAAATAGAAAGTTACCATCAGCGAAAAACATTTTGGGAGATTTTCACTACGTTCAATTTCCCTATTGTACTTTTGGCTGCACAAGTAAATCGCAAAATCGAAGTGACATCGAATTCAGCGGGCGCCGTGATAAATAGATAGACGACCTTTATTTCAACAAGATGAAAATTAAAGCTACCTTGTGTTTTTACTCGCGAAGCAAAGGATACATCTGTGTCAAAATGATGGCCAGACACCTGGTTTTTTTTTTGTTAGTTTGGCTTTTTTTCTTTCAAGTGTTAAAAAGTTTGACATGAAATTTGCGAATTTAACACAAAGATCACAATCGCACAATTCTTGATGGAGGTTGGCCATTGTTTCTGAGTCAAAAATTTACTCTCCTAGACAAGGTTATTTATCACCAGGTAATTCCATTATTTTGGAAATAGCAGCTGCTTTATTGTTCATCAGCGTCACACATTCTTGCCGATTTTGGGGCTCATTTTGTTGAAACTCAGGCACGCTTCCAACAGACCTGTTTATTTTCATGATTTATGCACGTGCTGAGGGCCTATTGGCACCACGGACACTATTCTCTTAAAACCCAGTGACTTAGTGTGCAATGTACAGTGCACTACCACAAAAATGATGGGGCCTCGAGAAAATTGCAATCAGTCAACGTAGTCTCATTGAATGAGGACTTGGCTACTTCTGAATTGTGCCAGAATCCATCTGACGATTTACAGGAACTTGTTTCATCAATACCC